>NC_041393.1:29702475-29709581 GCF_002162155.2 Triticum dicoccoides
GGGCCGCGCCCGGGCCCGGCGGGACGCGGCGGCGGGAGAGACGGCATTGGATAGGTGGTGGCGCGCGGTTGGAGGAGAGGGACGGCGGGGCGATGTGGCGCGCCGTGATTGGCCAGACCGACATGGAGGCGGCGGCGGACGTGTCTGGCCGCCGGGCGGACATGTCCGGCGGCGCGAGGAGGGAGAGGGCTAGGATTCATCTACGCGAAAATTCGGGGGGAGGTGTATTTATAGGTAGAGGGAGCTAGGAGAGTCCAAATGAGGAGCGGTTTGGATGGGCTTGTGGGGTATGGTGAAGAGGGGCTGGGCTGCAAAGAGAGGGGGTTTCGGGCTACGTGGTTAACCGTTGGGGCGTGAAAGTGCGTTATGTCGACTAGAGGAGGGTGAATAGGCGATTTTTATGAATTCTTCACTAAGGAATTTGCCGGCGAGGAAATTCCTTAGCGAAGAACTATTAGCAGCGGAATACGTACTCAGAAGTAAGCATAACAGAATACACGCATGGTCATCATGATGAAATGAAGACTAGCACAGAGTACAGAAAGCGTAATCACGGGATAACACAAGATGAAGACAAACAGACTGAAGAAATTGAACTGAGGAAATTGAGAAAGTCTTCAATCAAAGTCTTCAAACACAGATATGAACAAACACTCAACACAGTAATGAGGAAATGAAAGGGTTGAGGAAATAGAACCAGTTAGGTTGGTGAAGACAATGATTTGGTAGACCAGTTCCAACTACTGTCTCAGTTGTACGTCTGGTTGGAGCGGCTGAGTATTTAAACTCGAGGACACACAGTCCCGGACACCCAATCGCTGAGCACGCAGCTCAGGACACCCAGTCCTCACCGTATTCTCCTTGAACTAAGATCACACAGATCTCGTCCAATCACTCGTGGTAAGTCTTCAGGCGACTTCCAAACCTTCACAGACTTGGTCACTCGGCGATCCACAATTCCTCTTGGATGCTCTAGACCTTGACGCCTAACCGTCTGGAAGAAGCACAGTCTTCAAAGGTAACAAGCGTCGGATCCACGCAGGATCAATTTCTTCAGTGATGCTCAATCACTTTGGGGTTTGTAGGTGTTTGGGTTTGGGATTTTCCTCACTTGATGATTTTCGTTCAAAGTCCTCGGAGGATGGGTTGCTCTCAAATGACAAGTGTCAAGTTCTCTCGGAGCAGCCAACCAGCTAGTGGTTGTAGGGGGCGGCTATTTACAGCCTAGGGAGCAGCCCGACATGATAAGACATAAATGCCCCTCAATGATATGACCGTTAGGTGGATAAGATATTTTGGGACAGCTGGCGCGCAGCACAGCAACGGTCGGAAATTTGACTCTCAAATTCCTCAGGGCTATCATGTTCCTCACTGTGTAGGTAATTCGCACTGGCGAATTCCTAACTCCTCAGTCAGAACAAATTCATCAGCGACCAGAAGAACTTCGTCTCTGTCACTGAAGAAAGTGACTGAACCGTATGAGATTTCCAAAGGCTTCACTCGAAGGGATTGGTAGGTGTAGGATTTTGAGTTGAGCATCACATGAAAATTTTTCCTTAGTATTTCCTCGACCCCCTTTAACAGTACGGTGTTTCCTATGACTCAACAATGAGAAAATGAAACTACGAAAACAAAAGTCTTCACGCTTCATGTTCCACAAATGAATACCAAGTCTTCAAGATCACACCAATTTCTTCACTTTCAAAGTCTTCAGAAAGTCTTCAGAATGTCAAAGTCTTCAGTTGAAGAACTTCATTTTTAGGGGTCGACTTTCTCTGTAAATATCAAACTCCTCATAGACTTATAGACCTGTGTACACTCACAAACGCATTAGTCCCTTAACCTATAAGTCTTCAATACACCAAAATCACTAAGGGGCACTAGATGCACTTGCAATCTCCCCCTTTTTGGTGATTGATGACAACATAGGTTAAGTTTTCAACGGGGATAAATATATGAAGTGTATACACTGATATTGAGGAATTTGATTACAAGATATAGAAGAACTCCCCCTGAAGATGTGCATAGTGAGGAATTTGCTTTTGAAGCATTGCACATTTGAAGAGTTGAATCATGGAGATCTCCCCCTATATCTTGTAATTCATACACGCATTTGATATATAATATGAAGAATTTGAAATGCATGATGAAATATGGTGCCTGATGAGATTCAGCTTGCGTGCAATGTCATTAACGAGGAAATAAGCATGCAGAGCATAATGCAACAAAAGTATCAGTGCACCATCGGGTTTAAGATTACAACTCAATCCAAATAAAAGTCTCAGAAGAACGAGAGTTGTAACTTAAAAAATGCCCTTAATATAGACCCGCTTGAAGACTAACTCAGATTTCTCCCCCTTTTGTCATCAAATGACCAAAAGGATTGAAACTGAGGACTAACGCCCCTGAAGAATTTCAAGTCGATGGAGGAGCGCCAGCGTTGTCGGGGTTGTTTGTTGTAGTAGGGCCTGCCGCAGTGTCGTCCAAATCTTCATACTCATCAGTGTCACGCGATGAAGAATAAGAGCTGGCCACCAAGGAGGGAACTTTGACCTTCTTGAATTTCTTCGGTGGAGGTGCAGACCAGTCAAATTCTTCCTTGAGACCCATATTCTTCAGATCTGCAGCGCTGTAGACATGAGAGAGAACAGCCCAGGTACGGTTGAAGGTTTCATGGAGGTAGTAGTGGTTCTTCTTCACTGCATTGTGTGTTGAGGTCATGTTGTGAAGAATTGAACCAAACTGACGCTTGACCCATTTATGATTGCGATCAACCTTCTGATGAAGACTGAGGAGTAACTCACGGTCAGTCATCACCCTGGGTGCTGTGGCTTGAGGATTTTGCTTGGCTGAGGTATTTGCGGCAGAGTCATGTGTGGCAGAATCGTCGTTGGTAGAGTAAGATGCAGCCTTGCGAAATTGACCATCCAATGGACGAATGCCTTCATCGATCACAGCAGCGGCCTTGCCTTTATCATCAGCTGATGAAACTGTCCGTTTGAGGACTTCAATGGGAGGCAAGTAGCTACCGTGGTTCACAGTGTCAGCTTTGTAATTCAGTGAAGATCTTGCCCTGATGAATCTCATAATCCAAGGAGCATAGGGCTTCAGCTCGAATGGTGACATAGCAATATTGGCCAGAGTCCTCATGAAGAAATCATGGAAGTTTATGGGAACGCCATGAATGATGTTGAAAAGCATATTCTTCATGATGACAACGACTTCTTCATCATTTGAGTCGTGGCCTTTGATTGGACTCATTGTCTTCGTCAGAATTTGATAGACAGTCCGAGGCACATAGAGTAATTCCTTGACGAGGAATTTGGTTCGTGGGGCCTGCCTTGGCTTCAAAGGCTTCATCAGCACTTGCATATAGTGATTTGAAAGTTCTGGTTCGTTGTATATACAACGAGCATCATCAAGTGGAGGACTGAGTGGTAGAGCACGAAGCAATTCAGTTGCAGGTGCCTTGTAGTGAGTATTTTCAGACATCTAGTCTAATACCCATGAGTTCACGTCTTCAGCGTCTCCGGTGATGTGCAGAGTTGCATAGAATTGAAGAATGAGTTCTTCATTCCAGTCACAGATATCAATGCAGAAGTTTAGAAGTCCTGCGTCGTGAAGAACACTGAGGACTGGCTTAAAGCCGGGCAGAGACTCCATGTCCACATGAGGAATGTGTGCATGATCGAAGACTTTGTCTTTGTTAAAGAGCACTGAGGAATAGAAATTGGCTTGGCTGGCAGTCCAGAAACACCTCTTCCTTATGCGAGCAGAGTCATATGGATTATAGTCAGTGAAGAATACATGCTCGGCAAAGAAATCTTCAGCCTTAAACTTCTGTTTGCTTGAGAACAGATTCTTTTGCTTTGGCAGAGGGGTGTCAGTGAGTTGCATCACCACCTCAGGAATCGCGAGCTCAGGTTCTTCAGGCTGAGGAATTTCTTGTTCCTCAACAGGTGTAGTCTGAGGATCAGCAGCAGCAGGTTCATCAGCACTAGTGGCTGGAATTTCTTCATGCACAGAGAGAGTGGGTTAAGTTTCTTCAAAGCCCATTTGAACTGTTGGTGCAGGGGACTAAGGAATCTGTTGGATCAGGGTGAAGAGAGGAGTATTGGGATGCTGACTTTCCCAAAAGTCATCATTCATCACAGGTGTGGTGCACCCAATATCCACATCTTCATCTTCAATTTCCTCAACACCAGCCTCTTCAGCTGTGAACTGAGGCATAGGTGAGGAAATGACTGGTGTTGAAGGGATTGCGTCCACTTCAATTTCTTCATCAATCTGCTCTGACGAAGCAGCAAAATGATGTTCTTCATCAGATCCGATTGGGATCTCATAGTCTTCTCCAAAAGGAACAAGGTCCTTTGATGGCATGGAGGAAATTGGAACAACATCAATTGGATTTTCGAGTGAGCTGGTCATTGGATTCATTTTCTTCGCAGCCGAAGAATTTGACACGGCTGATGCCTTCCTTTTCTTCACTGCTGCTCGCTCTGCAGCCTTGGTCTTCTTCACATCAAATGCACATGGAAGAATTGGAGTTGGTGTAGGTGCAGATGGAGCTGAGGAATCTGGTTGATTTTCTTCAGGTGCAACTGATGCAATTGCCCTGACTTCTTCAGTTTCTTCAGGCGCACCACTAGTGGATGCCCTGGCAATTTCTTCAGCGGCTGGAATGGGATCATCAGCCCTGGAACTAGCATTTTCATCAGCAACCTGAACTTCATCAGCGGTGCTGGCATGTTCTTCAGTCGGCTGAGCTAAGACTTCACCCTGAGGAATTTCATGTTGCGTTGGAGCAGCAACATTGGTGAATTTCTTCGTCAGGTTGACGAATCTGACTTTGGCTCCTTGCCAATCAGCATAGTAGGCATCAAAATCCTTGCTGGGGGCTTGAATTTCAGACTGAGCCTGGAGAAGTTCCTCAGGTGTCATTCTGACAACGTTTTTCTTCAGGAGCTTCTCCTTTCTGTATTGAGCTTTCTTAATCTCTCTTGCCTTTTCAAACTTCCATTTCTCTTCAGTGATGAAATGGGTCAGCATATGACTTTGACCAGCGGTCAGATGAAAATCAGGCATGGGGGTGTTTGGATCCTTGTGCCAGAGATCAATATAATCGAGGATTTTCCTCGGATCCAACAGCAGTGGCACAGATGTGCCTTTGGCTCTAGCGGCCTTCACCTGTCTGTCTCTGATGATTTCTGCAAGTTCATCATCAGAAGCTTCATCATCAGAAGGCACATGGAATGCGACTTGTTTCTTCTTTGGACTTGGTCGAGGACCTCGTCCAATTGTTGCTTTTGGTCTTCAGCAGAGTCGGGCCAGATGATGACTTTGGTACAGCTGAGGAACTTGCTGAAACACCAGAGGCAATCGAGAAACCAGCAGTCCTTTGACATGTAGTCCGATGCACAGGAGCTGAGGACTTTGAAGGAGCGGTAGCAGTGTGAGGAATTTGCCGTGAGGGCGCTGCTGAGGAACTTGGCCGTGAGGGCGCTGCTGAGGAACTTGGCCGTAAGGGCGTTGTTGGTGAAGCACTTGGCTTACGAGCAGGCTTCTTTGGCATGGATTTCCTTGGTTTGACCGAGGCCTCAGTAGCAGTAGCAGTGGAAGAATCCTCATTGAATTTCTTCACTGCCTCCTTGGCTTGTCTTGCCAATTTGGCTTGGCGCTTAGCACATTCTTCAGGAAAGTCCTCACCACGTTTGATGCTTGTGGGATCTGCTACTTGGCCAGGTGCCAATGGAGCTCTTGGGCATGGAGGATTGAGGGCAAATTTCTTCATGTACTTTGGAGTCACATATCTGTATTCCCTCCATTCCCTTGCCCATCTCCGTTCAATCTTCTGAATGCGCACCTTGCGCTGATTTTTATTTTCTTTGCCAAATTTTGCTTCATCAGGTGTGCAATAGTCAGCATAAATTTCCTCAGGGATTTCAAACGCAGTCATAACCTCAGGTTGCTTTCCTCCTTTCTGTGGCTTCTTACCGTCTGCCATATTCTTCAGTTGAGGAATTTGAACAAATGAGTTCTCTGAAGAAGTATGCAGTTTTTCTTCGAGGAACGCTGCAAATGAGTTAATTTGATGAGAACCTAGTGATTCAGCAGCAGACATGAGTACCTGTGAATAGAGTACAGGTGCGAGGAATTTGGAGAGGTCATATGCGTTCTGAGAAGGTTTTTGAAAAGAACAAGTTTTGAGGAATTTGACCAGATGAACCTTGAGCAATTTCACTAAGCGTTCTTGTCTTAGGTTCCAGAGTTGTACAGATCGAAGATCCACACAATTAGGGAATCTTGAAGAAAATGGTTGCTTAGAGAAACAGTTCAAGATCATATAATGTGTGTGGTGTTCGTATGTGTGAAGATTTGAAGAATAAACACCTTTGAAGATTTTCAGGAAAGCTTGAGAATCAAAGCGAGTAATAAAAGTAACTTTTAATTACCCGAAGTGAAGAACACGACGAACTGAGAAGAACAGATGGGAAGTTCGTCAGGTTAGATCTTCCTTGCCCTAACTCAGCGGAGGAAGACAGCTACGGCGACGGCGGAGTGAAGAATTCCGCGGTCGGCGTGAGTACGACGGCGACGAGGTCGAGGCAGCGAAGCTCTTCCTCACCGGCGGCGATGGAGTAGCTGCGGCGCTAGGGTTTGAGGAGCTCGAGCGGGAGAGAGAGGTCGAGCGGAGTAAATGAAGTGAGGAAGGGGAGAGGGGTATTTATAGACACGGTGAAAAACTGTTCGCTCGAAGATTTAGGACGAACGTACCCCTGACCATTCTCCTTCTCACGACATGTGTCACCCACGTACTGTGTAGTGGAGATCGTGTATGATCGTGGGTGAATAGAATAATGCATCGTGGGATGCGGAACAGTTTGAGCGGCAAAACCGAAAATTTGGATAAGATTTGTTTTATTGTTTTGTTCGCAATTTCTTCAGCTGACAAGGACACGGTGAAGATTTTGAACGAGTTTCAAATAGAACGCACATGAAGAATTTGTGAATAGATTGGGTTGAGTATAGCATAGAGGGGGAAGGGTCCGATCACATTCACTTAGCAGAAAAAGCAACTTGAAGAAATAGCTATAAGTGAATGCTGT
>NC_041393.1:29710242-29754325 GCF_002162155.2 Triticum dicoccoides
AAGAAACACGAAGGAAACACTGAAGATTTTGCAAAGTTGAAGAATTTGAAAAACTGAAGAATTTCAAAACTGAGGAAAAACTCAAATTGAAGATTTTCAACTTTTTGTGGAGGCATGACCCACCGTATAAGAATGATGATTTCAGACACCGCGTACAATTGTCGTAGGGTTCTGAGAATCAAATTCTTCATTAATTTCTTCACACTTAGAGTGTTATTCTTCATTGATTGAAGAAAAACGTTTCTTCATGTGTTGCACATCTAAGTCATCACTTTTGCATAAGTGTTAGGATGTGTGTCCTTTTCAAAGAACATTCGAAGATTTTAAGATATTTAGCTCACACCGCAACTTGCTAAATCTCTTCTCATCCAAGGGCTTAGTGAAGATATCAGCTAACTGTTCTTCAGTCTTCACGTGCTTGATGGAGATGTCGCCCTTCAACACATGATCACGAAGAAAATGATGACGAATCTGAATGTGCTTTGTCTTCGAGTGCTGAACTGGGTTGTGAGCAATCTTGATGGCACTCTCATTGTCGCAGAGGAGAGGCACATTCTTCACGTTGACACCATAGTCCTTGAGCGTTTGCTTCATCCAAAGCAGTTGAGCACAGCAAGAGCCAGCAGCAATGTATTCAGCTTCCGCAGTAGACAGTGATACGCAGTTCTGTTTCTTCGAGGACCAACAGACCAAAGATCGTCCGAGGAAATGACAAGTGCCAGAAGTTGACTTGCGGTCCACACGATCACCAGCATAGTCAGAGTCGGAATATCCAATGAGATCAAAAACAGAGCCCTTGGGGTACCATAATCCTAGTGTTGGTGTGTGAGCTAGATATCGAAGAATATGCTTCACAGCCTTATGGTGTGATTCCTTCGGTGCAGCTTGAAATCGGGCACACATGCAAACACTAAGCATTATATCTGGCCTAGATGCACATAAGTACAATAAAGAACCAATCATGGAGCGGTATACCTTGTGATCAAAGTCAATACCATTTTCATCAGTGCATAGATGGCCTTTTGTGGGCGTAGGAATTTTGACGCCTTTGCAATCTTGCATGCCGAATTTCCTCAGTACATCTTTGAGGTATTTCTCTTGAGATATGAATATGCCATTGCGTTGTTGACGAATTTGAAGACCTAAAAAGAATTTCAACTCTCACATCATAGACATTTGATATTCTTCACTCATCATATAGGCAAATTCATCACTATAACATTGGTCAGTACAACCAAAGATAATATCATCAACATATATTTGGCACACAAACAGTTCACCATCATAAGATTTAGTAAAGAGAGTAGGGTCGAGTGAACCGGGTGTGAAGCCATTCTTCACGAAGAATTCCTTCAATGTATCATACCACGCCCGAGGGGCTTGCTTGAGGCCATAGAGGGCCTTATTAAGTCTGAAGACTTTGTCAGGATTCTTTGGATCTTCAAAACCTGGGGGTTGAGCAACATATACTTCTTCCTCAAGCTTACCATTGAGGAATGCACTTTTCACATCCATTTGATATAAGATGATATCATGATGATTAGCATAAGCAAGTAATATGCGAATAGCCTCAAGTCTAGCAACAGGTGCAAAAGTTTCATCGAAATCAATTCCTTCAACCTGTGTGTAGCCTTGAGCTACCAGTCGTGCCTTATTCCTTACCACAAGGCCATTTTCATCTTGCTTGTTGCGGTAGATCCACTTTGTGCCAATGATATTATACTTGTGAGGATCTGGATGTTTGACCAGTTCCCAGACATTGTTGAGCTCGAACTGATGTAATTCTTCTTGCATAGCCTGAATCCACTCCGGCTCCAAGAATGCTTCATCTACCTTAGTGGGCTCTGTGATAGAGACAAAAGCATAGTGCCCACAAAAGTTAGATAAATGTGAAGCTTTTGAGCGTGTGAGAGGACCTGGCGCTTCAATGTCATCGATGATCTTGTCAACTTGTACTTCTTTTGCAACGCGAGGATGAGCTGGTTGACGTCGAGGTATTTGATCATTTTCCTCAGCACCATTGTCTTCAGGTGCGTCAGCTCGATGTTCTTCGCGTACTGGAATGAATTCTTCAGCAAATTCTTCAGTAGGAATGACATCTTCAGTTGCCTTGAACTTGATAGAATCCTCAGGTGTTGGTTCATCTAACACAGAAGGTAGGTGCTCTCTTTGCGAGCCAT
This sequence comes from Triticum dicoccoides, assembly GCF_002162155.2. NCBI lineage: Eukaryota > Viridiplantae > Streptophyta > Magnoliopsida > Poales > Poaceae > Triticum > Triticum dicoccoides. The sequence goes on from NC_041393.1 coordinate 29,712,423, forward strand.
TAGTTTCATCGAACCGCACATCTACAGTTTCAACAATCTTGTGAAGAACAATGTTGAAGACTCTGTAGGTGTGCGAGTCCTTTCCGTAACCAAGCATAAAACCTTCATGTGCTTTCGGTGCGAATTTAGAATTGTGGTGAGGATCTCTAATCCAGCATTTAGCACCGAAGACTTTGAAATAACTCACATTGGGTTTCTTGTCAGTGAGGAGTTCATAGGCCGTCTTCTTGAAGAATTTGTGAAGATATACTCTGTTGATGATGTGGCACGCAGTATCAATTGCATCAATCCAAAAACGATCAGGCGTTTTGTATTCATCAAGGATAGTGCGAGCCATCTCAACAAGAGTTCTGTTCTTGCGCTCCACGACGCCATTTTGCTGAGGAGTATAAGGAGCAGATAGCTCAGGGGTAATACCAAGTTCATCAAGATAGTCATCAAGACCGGAATTCTTGAACTCAGTTCCATTGTCACTTCTGATGTGCTTGATCTTCACACAAAAGTTGGTTGAAGCCCTCGAGGAAAATCGTTTGAAGACTTCCTGCACTTCATGTTTGTAAGTGACAATGTGTACCCATGTATATCGAGAGTAATCATCAACAATGACAAAACCATATAGAGAAGCAGCATTAGTGACTGCTGAGTAATGATTAGGTCAGAAGAGGTCCATGTGAAGCAATTCGAATGGACGAGTAGTGGTCATGATAGTCTTTGCTGGATGCTTGGCCTTGGTCATTTTTCCAGCTTCACAGGCTCCGCATAAGTGATCCTTGAGGAATTTGACATTCTCAATGCCAATGACATGCTTCTTCTTCGCAAGCGTGTGCAAATTCCTCATGCCTGCGTGACCAAGTCGTCAGTGCCATAGCCAGCCTTCTGAAGCTTTTGCAAGTAGGCACACGGCTGGTTGTGGTCCTGTAGAGAAATCAACAATATACAAATCTCCTCTCCTAAAGCCTTCGAAGACTTTGGAATTGTCAGCTTCCATAATCACAACACAACGATACTTGCCAAAGACAACAACCATATCAAGATCACAAAGCATTGAGACTGACATGAGGTTGTATCCTAAGGACTCAACAAGCATGACTTTGTCCATGTGTTTATCCTTAGAGATCGCAACCTTACCAAGACCCAATACCTGACTTTTGCCTTTGTCAGCAAAGATGATATGCTTCAGATGTGAAGGTGATAAAGGAGCATCCATCAAAAGATTCTTGTCACCAGTCATGTGATTTGTACATCCACTATCGAGGACCCATTCAGTGGTTTTGGGTTGATCATCGTGCAGATGAATTAGTGTAACTTACAATCTCATATGCTTCATCAGTGAAGAATATGATATTAAGCTCATCAGATGAATTTCATCAAGCGGTAAACAGATATAGCAGTATGAGGACGTGTGAAATGAAAGTTCATTTCATCATGGTTAGCCTGCGTCCTTTCAGGCAATTTTGTCAGGTCCCCAGCAATCTCTTCAGACGTTAAGGCACGTCTGGAGACCTGACCCTGCAGAAGAGATTAGTTCTTTTTCTTCACCACCCACATCTGAAGGGGTGGCAAAGAGTTCATCACTCTGCGAGCACCATACGAGAATGGTGGCATAGAAGCCAAACCATTTCGTTTCACATAAGAGGGGTTAGGGTAAGCATATGAATAAGCAGAGAAATTCTTCGAGGACTTATGAACATAATGATTTGAAGAATAATGTGCATATTCGTAGCCCTTAGCTCTACCCTGCGAAACAGATTTGTTAGCACGATGATAGTCATATGAGGACTTTGATCCATTTGAGGAATTTGATCCACGTGAGGAATTTGGTCCATATGAGGACTTGGATCCATATGAAGAATTAGGTCCATATGAAGAGTTTGTTCTGGGGTTCCTATTCTTCACAGGTGGTGTCATGAGGACATTCACTTGAAGACTTTCAATATAACTTTTGGGAACCCAGATTTTCTTCATAGGGGAACCATTCCTGCAGTTAGTCCCAACATATCTAGCAAATACTTCACCATTCTGATTTTTGAACAGTTTATAGTTGGAGTCAAATGACTCATCAGAAGAATGAGGAGATTCACGTGTAAAGCTAGATAACATGGATGGATCAACTGGAGGTCCCTTTGCAGCAACCCATGAGGTTTTGGGATACTGCTCAGGCTTCCAATATGTTCCATCAACATTAAGTTTCCTCTCAAAGGCAATACCCTCTTTCCTAGGGTTTCTGTTGAGGATCTGCTTTTTGATCACATCACAAAGAATCTAATGCCCTTTGAGGCTTTTGTACATGTCTGTCGTGTACAATTCCTTCAGCCCTGCATCGTCAGTGATACTAGCAATGTCCTCATATGAGGAATTAGTGATAGCAGAGGCAGGTGAAGAATTTGTAACAGTTGAATCATTTGAACATTCAAGTGAAGAATTAGCAGATTCATGTTCAATGCATTTTAAGCATGAAGGAACAAATTCTTCCTGAGAAGTGCTGATTTGTTGAGCAAGTAATGAATCGCGCTCCTTCTAAAGATCTTCATAACTCACTCTTAGCTTCTCAAGATCTTGCTTTCTTTGAAGAAATTCATAAGAAAGTTTCTCATGATCAGATAAGAGAGTGTTATGATGACTTTGAAGGTTATCAAACCTAGACTGAAGTCTCTGAAGATTTCCAGTCAGGGCTTTAGTGCGATCCATTTCTTCACCCAACATATCATCACTTTTGTCTAGCATGTTTTGAACCTTTTCAAAAGCCCTTTGTTGTTTTACAGCAATCTTTGCAAGTTTAGAGTAGCTGGGCTTGAGATTCTCATCAGATTCATTTTCACTAGATTTAGAGGAGGTGTATTTGAGTACCTTTGCACCTTTTGCCATGAAGCAATAGGTGGGAGCGTAGTCATCATTATCTTCATCAGGCTTGTTGGTGGGGACAGTTTCTTCAGTGTTGAAGATGGACTTGCTAACGAAAGCAGTAGCGAAGGTCAGACTCGCCACACCAGATTCGGATTCTTCAGACGCCTCCTCTTCCTCATTTTCCTCAGATTCAGCTTCAGAGTCCATTTCCTTGCCAATGAATGCCCGAGCCTTCTTGGAGCTGCTCTTCTTGTGAGATGAAGACTTCGAGGATTTTGATGACGAAGATTTTGACGATTTCTTCTTCTTCTTCGCATCATCAGAACTGTAATCCTTGTATTTCTTCTTCTTCAATTCCTTTTCCCACTGAGGACAATCTTGAATATAATGACCAGGTTTCTTGCATTTGTGCCACAGCCTTCTCTTATAGTCACTTGATGAGGAATCACTGCTTCTTGAGGATTTTCCAAAGCGACCACGTCTTGAGAACTTCTGGAATTTCTTCACGAGCAGTGCTAGCTCCTGGCTCAGTTCTTCAGGATCACCAAGGCTACTACCAGAGTCCTCACATTTAGACTCAGACACAACCTTGGCCTTCAGGGCACGTGGTTTGCCATAGCTCGAACCATAGAGATCTCTCTTTTCAGCAAGCCGGAACTCGTGAGTATTTAGCCTTTCGAGGATATCGGCAGGATCAAGAGACTTGTAGTCAGCCCATTCTTGTATCATCAGACCCAGAGTATCAAATGAGGAATCAAGCGATCTCAACAGTTTCTTCACCACCTCATGGTCAGTGATGTCAGTGGCACCGAGGGGTTGAAGCTCATTTGAGATGTCAGTGAGGCGATCGAAGGTTTGTTGGACATTTTCATTTGTCGAGTCTTTTGAAGCAGTTGAAGAGATTCCGGAGAACATCAACTCGAGAGTCACGCTGAGTTGAGACTCCTTCATTCACTTTGGACAGCCTATCCCAGATAAGCTTAGCAGTTTCCAAAGCACTCACTCTTCCATACTGTCCTTTACTCAGATGGCCACATATGATATTCTTCGCTTGAGAATCGAGTTGCTTGAATCTCTTCACATCGGTAGCATTCAGTGAGGGTGAAACAGAGGGAACACCATTTTCCACAACATACCAGAGATCGTTGTCAATTGCCTCGAGATGCATTTGCATCTTGTTTTTCCAGTAGGGGTAGTCCGTTCCATCAAAGGTAGGACACCCAGCCGAGACCTTGATCATACCTGCGGTCGACATAACTAAAACTCCAGGCGGTTAAACCAAAATCACACAGAACAAGGGAGTACCTTGCTCTGATACCAATTGAAAGTGCGTTATGTCGACTAGAGGGGGGGTGAATAGGCGATTTTTATGAATTCTTCAATGAGGAATTTGCCGGTGAGGAAATTCCTTAGCAAAGAACTATTAGCAGCGGAATAAGTACTCAGAAGTAAGCATAACAGAATACACACATGGTCATCATGATGAAATGAAGACTAGCACAGAGTACAGAAAGCGTAATCACAGGATAACACAAGATGAAGACAAACAGACTGAAGAAATTGAACTAAGGAAATTGAGAAAGTCTTCAGTCAAAGTCTTCAAACACAGATATGAACAAACACTCAACACAGTAATGAGGAAATTAAAGGGTTGAAGAAATAGAACCAGTTAGGTTGGTGAAGACAATGATTTGGTAGACCAGTTCCAACTGCTGTCTCAGTTGTACGTCTGGTTGGAGCGGATGAGTATTTAAACTTGAGGACACACAGTCCCGGACACCCAGTCGCTGAGCATGCAGCTCAGGACACCCAGTCCTCACCGTATTCTCCTTGAACTAAGATCACACAGATCCCGTTCAATCACTCGTGGTAAGTCTTCAGGCGACTTCCAAACCTTCACAGACTTGGTCACTCGACGATCCACAATTCCTCTTGGATGCTCTAGACCTTGACGCCTAACCGTCTGGAAGAAGCACAGTCTTCAAAGGTAACAAGCGTCGGATCCACGCAGGATCAATTTCTTCAGTGATGCTCAATCACTTTGGGGTTTGTAGGTGTTTGGATTTGGGATTTTCCTCACTTGATGATTTTCGTTCAAAGTCCTCGGAGGATGGGTTGCTCTCAAATGACAAGTGTCAAGTTCTCTCGGAGCAGCCAACCAGCTAGTGGTTGTAGGGGGCGGCTATTTATAGCCTAGGGAGCAGCCCGACATGATAAGACATAAATGCCCCTCAATGATATGACCGTTAGGTGGATAAGATATTTTGGGACAGCTGGCGCGCAGCACAGCAACGGTTGGAAATTTGACTCTCAAATTCCTCAGGGCTATCATGTTCCTCACTGTGTAGGTAATTCGCACTGGCGAATTCCTAACTCCTCAGTCAGAACAAATTCATCAGCGACCAGAAGAACTTCGTCTCTGTTACTGAAGAAAGTGACTGAACCGTATGAGATTTCCAAAGGCTTCACTCGAAGGGATTGGTAGGTGTAGGATTTTGAGTTGAGCATCACATGGAAATTTTTCCTTAGTATTTCCTCGACCCCTTTAACAGTACGGTGTTTCCTATGACTCAACAATAAGAAAATGAAACTACGAAAACAAAAGTCTTCACGCTTCATGTTCCACAAATGAATACCAAGTCTTCAAGATCACACCAATTTCTTCACTTTCAAAGTCTTCAGAAAGTCTTCAGAATGTCAAAGTCTTCAGTTGAAGAACTTCATTTTTAGGGGTCGACTTTCTCTGTAAATATCAAACTCCTCATAGACTTATAGACCTGTGTACACTCACAAACACATTAGTCCCTTAACCTATAAGTCTTCAATACACCAAAATCACTAAGGGGCACTAGATGCACTTACAGGGCGTCAAACGGACTCCGAATGCGATGAAAATTGATAGGCGGTCTACCTACTCTAAAACAACACCGCACGCCAAGTTTCATCCCATTCCGAGAACATTTTTATCCCGCTCACGAAACAAGGTCTGAGAGGGGCGACGGGGCACGGCGAGAGTGTGGTCGGGCTCAGAACGGACAACGGAGAGAACCGGTGGAACCCGAACGGATGCAAGTTTTGAAAAACATGCAAATGAAATGCAGATGATAACATGGCAAAATGCAACACGCAAGCACATGACAATGGCAACGAAGGCGAAAAACTAGAAGACACCTGGCGCATCGAATCCAGGGCGTTACACGCATGAAGCACTTGGGATAGCCCCTCCCGTTTCCCCTCTTTACGTTAAGTGGGTACTTATCCCTTGACCCCCTAGTCCCTATATAAAGCAACGAGGAGCCATCATTGTAACACCTGATCATTGATTAATAAAGCTGGTCTTCTCCATATCTCTCTGTGTCATTTACTTTCGCGTGTTCGACTACTTCGTCTAGGACGCTCGCTCTCGCTCTGCAACCTCGGACCGGACTCGCCGGCGGAGTTGCGGAACAACCTCAAGGATTCTCGTCGATTGCTCCACTGCGCCTTGGAAGGGTGCCAGCCACACCACCCAATGACCGGAGAGGCCAGGAGAACCAGGAGTAATTAGCAGCGGAAGGTAGCGGCTAGACGGTGCTTGGCTCCGCCGTCTTTGTCGCAGGCGGCGGCGCTGTGGGGGCAGGCAGGCTTGTGTCGCGTTTGCAGAGGTGAGCGGAGGGGCGTCTATTTTGCGACTGAGCGCAATGTGCTCCGCGCGAGCGATCGATTCATTTTTAACATATTTTTTGGAAATATTCTCCGATGAACGTTCACCATGAGATAAACCCAAATGATCACATGGATCTCGATGCAAAGGTTTTTTCTCTTCCAGGTTTTCATTGGTCTTTCTATTCCTTCTTCGTTTTCATTTCTTTCTTTTTCAATTTTCACGGTTTTTTAGCTTCTCTTTCTTTCCTCATTTTTATTTATCTTTTTTTTATTTTTATCAGTTTTATTTTGTTTTTAATGTTTCTTTGTCAGATTTTCTCGGTTTCCATTCTTTTACATTGATTTCTTTTGTTTTTTTCTTTTTATTAGATTTCTTCGGTTTCTTTGTTTTTTATTCTCATTGGTTGCTCTTATCTGTTTTCACTGTTTTCCATTCTTTTGCACTTGTTTCTTCGGTTTCTTTTTTGTTTTTATTTTTCTTTGATTTCCTTAGTTTTTTTGTTTTCATTGTTCTTTCATTTTGCTTTGTTTCTTATTTGTTTTCATTCTACATTTTTGGTATAAATCAAGAAATATTTTTCTAATGCATGATTAACATTTTTCAAATACAAGTTTAAAATTTTTATTACATGGTCAAGGTTTTTTCCATACAAATTTTTAACATTTTTCAACTTGATTGGCAATGTTTAAATACAAGATTAATATTTTTGGAGTACATGCTCAACATTTTTATATAGAAATTTTAATATTTTTCAAATCTTCGATTACATTTTCAATTACCAGATCACTAGTTTAATACATGGTCAACATTTTTTCTATACATACTTAACATGTTTTTCACAAATGCTTGATTATTGTTTTAAATACAATTTTAACATTTCCAATACATCGTCCACATTTTTTCTATACACATTTATGATTTTCCAAATACAAGTTTATTTTTTTTAATATATGGTAAAAAATCTATACATATTTAACATTTTTTAATGCATAATCAACATTCTTTTATACAAATTTAACATTCTTTTAATACATGGTCAACATTTTATTCAAAAGCTTGATTAAATTTTTTAAATACATGATCAACTTTTTTGACACACTTTGTATAGGTTTTTATACATTTTTCGTATACATGGTCAATATGTTTTCTATACAGATTTAACATTTTTCAATTGCATGATTAATATTTTCAAAACATTATGTAAAGTATATTTTTGTAAAATATATGTTTAGAATTTTGGAAAGTGTAAAAAAGTAAAATAAATAAAAAATGTGAAAAAACAGAACATGAAAACGAGGTTGTGGCTTCGAGCGAACTTGGGTCAGCCCATCTCGAGCTGCACGCGGGGGTTCCCTCTGTGCGTCCCACAGATCAAAGTTCGTCGCTACCGTGCGCCCTGGATATGCCAAGGCGGCCTCTTCTTGCGTGAAACTACGGCCAGACCCAAGCGCGAGAAGCTTCTGGGCTTTTTGCGTCCTATGGTTTTGAAATTTCCTCTGTATTATGGGGTCACACCTAATAATATCTGAACATCCAACTCGCTCGTATTGGGTTACTGCGGGTATTGGGAGCTTGCGAAACACAAAAGCTTACAACTATTTCTTGGTGTTATTTGCCAAGTAAATATTGAGCTGGGGATGAATATCAATGGTTTTGTGCCAGACCAGAGCACGTACAAACGTTGACAGATCTGATGTTGTGTGCAAGGGAAGACGGCTTGAATTAGTGCTACACATGATAAAAGAGATGAGAGCCAATTGTCTGATCTGACAACAAGCAACATGCTGATACATTTGCTTTGCCCAAGTCATCGGTTTGAGGAAGCCTTTACTGATTTTAACCTGCACTGGGCGATAGATGTTTACTTCTGAAACTGTAGTTTCTTCACTTCCTTTGATTTGACTTGGTTGTCTGTTCATATTATATGTTGCACGGCTGCTTGCCCCTATACACGCTGGTGAGCTCAATCCAAATTCCTTCAATCTGTGGACGGGGTTGATGCACCGAGACTGTATTTATTTTGTCCGAATCCTTAATTTGATATGCTGCTTTATTTAAATTCTAGAAATCCCATTGTAAGCCTGACATGGTATAGCATGCAAAAATAGTTTAGTCGTTATCTAATCGCTGTTAGGTTTTCTCTTCTCTATTTGAAAGCTATAATCTTGTGAGGATTGGTTGCCTCTGCCTTTTTTGTTGCCTGCCACAAATTGTGTATTGTTTTGTTCATAGTCTGTTGCATTTTGCACTTTAATTGGAATATGAAATATCTGGAATGGTTGAACAGTTAGTAACTACTAGCACAGCCATGGTAGACACACACGGTTCTGTTTTGGCCAAGTTGCTTAGAGCAGATAGTTTTGTTATTAATTTCCATGGGCTAATACCAATGTGATGTACAGGTAACTTTTATGTCCGGCCAAGAGCTACCCTCAACGTCCTTACAGACTTGAGATCCATGACTAAGAGCTCTCCCCAATGTATGTAGTTACTGCTCTGCCCATAAACAAGCTTATCGATGCCCAATTTCGATCTGTTTTCCATCCACATATATTGTTCTCTCAATTAGTAATACAAATTAGCGTTTGCTTTCATTAAAATTAGGTAAAATTTGAAGTCTCAAAATCCAAAATTATTTCCGGAATATGCAAAATTTCCAAAATTTCACATATTCTTGTTTCCTAAATTAAAAATCTTGGAGATGATGATTTTCCTGATAGCAATTTCAATGACGAAAATGAAATACGAACTGTTAGGATGATGCAATATTTCACTTTCTTCTTTGAAATTGCATCGTGCATTTCACTGATTTGGTTTTGCATGGATTTACACAAATATTTGCTTCCATTGAGCATCATGTGCAGAGGTAATTCTCCAATTGAAAGCAAGTTTGATTCTTTTTGAGAAATCAAAGAAGTTTATTTTGATCCAAAATCAAAAATAGAATTTTGACCACTCTTTGTGTATCTACGAAGTGCCATATATTCGATCCATCATCTGATAAAAACTTTATAAGCCAAATGTTACATATTTAAATAGTATCATTTTCTGTTTTTCAAGGATTAATGTCGCAACCCAGCGATTTCACACCAAAAGGGAACATAAGGGAGAGTCAGAAGCAAATTGACTGGGAGTTACGACATGTAAACTCTCAAATAGCACGCAAACTCAAATTTATTTTATCATGTCAATTGCAACACACGGTCTGTTTTGCACGTAGAATTTTCATGAACTGCGGATGTGTTTTGCAAATAGATATGGATACATGTCAAAGTTTCTCCTATTGTGACGCATGAGCTCTGATGTTACGTTGGCTACAAATGATATGGGACCAGAAAGGAGCAATGTTGGAGTTGGGGAGCTAGGGTTTGGAGTTGGTGCAAGTCACGACGATTGGAGGAAGGTGTTGAAGTACCATTCCTAATCTTGCCTAACACAAACAAATAGGTTTTGCTTGCTATCATTGTTACTCCAAATTTATCTGCCCGACGACTTAATTCAAATTTGTTCGCAATATTATTTATTTTCATTTATTTTAAAGTTGAACAAATTAAGTTGGCTTGGGATCACATCTCATGTTTCAAAATGGCATCCTGAAGAGACCTACACTCAATCGATCCATGGAAAACGTCATGTTAAAACAGAGGAGGTTCACATAAGAAGGTCTTGAAATGCTTATCATTTTAGAGACATGTGCTATTTTTTTTCATCTCCCGTTGCAACGCACGGGCATGTTTACTAGTCCTACGGCTATAGCATCATCCACAGAATTACTCTATATATAACATCCAAAGCATCAACATAACACATTACATCATCCAAAGCAACATAGCATCATCTAAAGGAACATAACATCATCCACATATAAGTACCAACTAAAGCAACTACAGAACATGAAACCAACTATAAGGAAGAAGGTTGTCGGCCGACGAGCACCGCCCACCGCCGGAACCCGAAGTCCACCTACAAATAGCATCATCACTACAAAATGAAGAATCACAACTGTTTAGCATGGCATTTTGTCTAGTTCTAAGTTTGCGGCTTCGAAAATGTTCTAACTGTGAAAAATTGCATCTTGAGAGTAGGGGACTTACAAAAAGAGGTGATCCACGGCTCGAGGTAGAAGTACGACCAGCATCACCACCTGGGTTATGAACTAGGTGGCAGGGTTCCGTGAAGCAGGATTACCATCACCAAGAGCAGAAGAACCACCACCTACGTTTGATCCGTGGTTGGATCCCTACATTGTATTCGAAAGAGACATTAAGGAGAGATCTGAAGCTATTTGCTAAAAAATGATAGGTAATTCTTGACTAGGTTGGCAATGTACTAATCGGAGTCCCGTCGCCACACACGTGCCAAGAATTCTTCGATCGTCAGCATTACTGGACCGGTCCAGGATTAGGTGGTGGTAGTCCCATTGGTGGTGCCCGAGTCTCATACATATTCTACACGTTAGCTGACAAAGTGAAGACAGAGGTCAAAAATAGTGAAAGCTCAAATTTTAGCTAGCTTGGCTCTAAGTGGTGAAAACTAACTAACCTGCATTTGTTGGGTACGGTAGTCGTCGAGCAAAGTCCATCTGGCATCGTGTTCTACCTCTTGACGATAAGCATCTAGATACCTAAAGTAGGCCTAAAATTTGACGCAATGGATCTAATCAGCATAGCCATGCAGGAAAGGAAAGTGTGAAAGAGGGTGAAAAGGAGAGATGCTTACTTCTTCCTCTCTGGACAGGCTAGGACGTGCCCGGGATGGGTTTGCCGCACTCGCGCCAGTGGTGGAAGTCCGGAGTTCTACGTAGCTGATGGTGGACTGCATCACGCCATGAAGAACCCCGGAGCGGTCGTGTGGCCTGCCGGGTCCGGACATAACCACCGCTGCCTGTCAGTCTCCGACCGTGTGGGATCAGCTCCATCCAGATTCCGCTCACTAAACGCAGCCTTATAGTTTGTTTGTAGCATGATCAGACTTGATTTCCAGGTTTTGATGAGCACAAGCAATAAAAGGTAAAATGATGATTTGTTTTCACCCGCAAAAAAATAATGATAATCTGTGTTGGGAGAATATGTTGATCCTGCCCATCATTTCCTTACATACTTCCATTTACAAGAAGGTGACACAGCAAAATAAACAGCAAAATAAAAGGTAAAATGGAAGTAAAAAAAAATTGCCCGTGTTTCTTTGAGTTTGGTGGTCTACCCGCATCAAAGTGCAGGTGACCTGAGGAGCAAATTTTTGTTTTGCAGTACTGATTCTGAACCAAATATAGATCCATTAACTACCTCTTTTATTTTCTTTAAGTTTGCCTTATATCTAACAGTGCAAGTACACTTCATTATTCCCATACAAAAAATGTAAATATGTGTTTCCCACATATACAAATATCAAACTCATCAAGCTCCTTAATATGCAATGACATATGTGAATATGTGTTTCCCACACAGACAAATGTCAAACTTATCAGCTCCTTGGTCGCAAATATATGTGTTAATAGACTTGCCATGTTACTACCTATTCGTACAATGACAAGTTCATCACTGTAAGACTGGGTGTTATCCATATGGGACTGGGCCAGCTGCACCAAAGCGGGGATACAATTTCTTCCGTACTGTCATCGTCCAAGTTGAGAACACCTATGTCCCTAGCATTCGTCTTATACTTCCAACTATATTCCTCGTCGTCTGTGAAATAGACACAATTTTCCTTCAGTTGCGGATATTCTTCAGCACTAAGGTACTGCGACTGGTTATGCCCAAGAAACAGCACGTGATGATGCAAGCCATTCATTTCCACGAGCGCTTTTTTTTGCCATATCAACTTTATATAACAAGATTTTTCTAGTTTTAACTATGAGCTCCTCATAACTCGCATCGTCTATGAGTTCATCCTCCCTGCAGACTTGCAGCAGATCGCCCCACGGTGCCTGAACAACATACCACATGTCACAGCTAATGTAATTGTCAATCTCATCTATAATTATGTTCCTCGTGAAGGTAGGGCCAGTGAGATCAAAAGTATCAATTCTTCCTGTTCCCGTGAATGCATACAATAGATCTTGCATGTAGATGCATTGTTTATAGTCCCAACCCGGGGGTAGCAAGGTCCACTTACAATCTCCTATCCTTGCAAACGAAAGCTCACCTTCTGGACCGTGAATGAGAACCACAATGTAGCTCCCTGTCGACGGATCCGGAAAGATAAATGCCCTGACATAGAGGTGGTCACGAAGCTCGTCGGGAGCATGGGTTAACATTTTGGGATCAACCAGTTTGGAGCCTGAGTCCGCACAGTACACTTGCTCGGGCAATCCATACTTAACAATTACTGTACCTGCATCATCAAAGATTGGCTCTACATAATCGATGGTGATCACCGGCGGGAGAGCAATCTGTTGACCAGTGATCGGATTGATTAGGTGGAGCTCAGACTTGTCATCTGCGGTAACTAGCCAACCATGCGAGGACCCAATCAGATACCTACTGCGGATGGGTGGATCCGGGAGAGTTAAATTGTAGACCCTCTTCTCCGCGAGGCTGTAGAGACAAGCTACGTTCTCACCAGCAGATTCAGAAGTGTAGAGGAGGCAAGGCGTCTGAGGCCGTTTGTACTGCTCAAGCTCGTTGCATAGGCTTGTATACGCAGAGCGCCAGGAGGTGCTGACAGAGGCCGCACGCATGAGGTCAGGTATCTCCAGGAGTGAAAATATTTCCATCAATACATCCTGCGGCAGCTCCGGCAAATTTCTCACCACAGTTTCAGTTTCCATCGGTGGTGAGACCTTTCTGAATTTCCCCAGTGAATCGGGAGAAAGAGCCAGCAACTTGGGCAAAATTCTCAGGCCAAAATGTGCAAAGCTCACTATCCTGGCTACGCTACAGCAGGCCTCCATTGGAGCAATTGCAAAACTCAGTCTTGTGGGAGAAGAGATGCTTCAGCGGCAAACCAACGGGACTTGCCTTGTGTCTAATCTGAGAAGAAGCACACCGTCCTGGCTGCACTTATATAGAGAAGCCTGTCGGAGTCCAACCTCACCGTCCTGGCTCCGATTAGAAGAAGGGGTCCGGATCCAAGGAGGAAGCGGCCGTAGAAACTCTGGAAAAGATCCGGAATTCGAATCCGAGCAGTTACCTCAAGGATTCCCGTCGATTGCTCCACTGTGCCTTGAAAGGATGCCGGCCACACCTCCCAACGACGGGAGAGGCCCGGAGAACCAGGAGTAATTGGCAGTGGAAGGTCGCGGCGAGACGGAGCTTGGCCGCTCCGCCGTCTTTGTCGCAGGCGGCGGCGCTGTGGGGGGGCAGGTCGGCAGGCAGGCTTGTGTCGGGTTTGCAGAGGTGAACGGAGGGCGTCTATTTTGCGACCGAGCGTCGCGTGCTCCGCGCGAGCGATGGATTCCTTCTTAATATATTCTTTGGAAATGTTATCCGACTAACGTTCGCCATAAGATAAATCCTAATGATCCTCTTCACAGCCGTCGCATGAATCTTGACGCAAGGGATTTACTTCATTTTGCACCGGTTTCTTTTTTCTCTTAGCAATTTTCATTGGTCTTTCTTTTCTTTCTTCGTTTTTATTTGTTCTTTTTTCAATTTTCATAGTTTTTTTTGTTTTTCGTCCTTCTTCATTTTTATTTCTTTCTTTTTCGTCTTTTCATCAGTTTTATTTTGTTTTTCACCTTTCTTTGTTGGTTTTTCACGGTTTCCATTCCTTTTCATTGGTTTCTTTGTTTGGTTTTTTTATTTTTTTATTAGGTTTCTTCTTTTTCTTTGTTTTTTTTATTCTCATCGGTTCCTCTTATTGGTTTTCATTGGTTTTCATTCTTTTGCACTTGTTTCTTCGGTTTTAGTTTTTTTTTCTTTGATTTTCTTTATGTTTTTTGGTCTTCATTGTTTTTTTGTTTCTTTTTTTTCTTTTTGGTTTTTATTCTACTCCTACCGTTCCTAAATATTTGTCTTTTTAGATATTTCAAATGTACTACCACATACGGATGTATATAGACATATTTTAGAGTGCAGATTCACTCATTTCGCTCCTCATGTAGTCACTTGTTGAAATATCTATAAAGACAAATATTTAGGAACGGAGGGAGTATATTTTTTGTATACATCAAGAAAAAAAATTGTATACATGTTTAATATTTTTCAAATAAAACATTAATATTTCTTCCTACATGCTCAATATTTTTTCTATACACATTTTAAACATTTTTCAAATGCTTGATTAACATTTTTTAAATGCAAGATTAACTTCTTTTGGAATACATGGTCAACATTTTTTTATACACATTTTAATATTTTTCAGATGTTTGATTACATTTTCAATACAGGATTAACAGTTTTTAATACATACATAGCCGACATTTTTTCTATACATGTTTAACATTTTTCCTCAGATGCTTGATCAATATTTTTCAAATACAAGTTTAACATTTTTTATACATGGTCAAAAAAAGGTATACACATTGAACATTTTTTAATACATGGTCAACATTTATGTATATATATTTATCATTTCAAATACAAGTTTAACTTTTTTGAATACATGGTCAACATTTATTCGAAAGCTTGATTAAAATTTTTATAATACATGGTCAATTTTTTAGACACACATTGTATAGGATTTGTACACATTTTCCGTATACATGGTCAAGATTTTTTTTCTATACACATTTAACATTTTTCAAGTGTATGATTAACATTTTTCAAAACATTATGTAAAGTATATTTTTTGTAAAATATATGTTCAGACTTTTTAAAGTGTAAAAAGGTAAAATAAATAATAAAACAAAAAATGTGAAAAACAGAACATGCAAATGAGGTTGTGGCCTCCAGCGAACTTGGCTGGCCCATCTCCAGCTGCCTTATGTGAAGGTTATCTCTGTCTTGCGTGAAGCGAAACATAAGGGCGCCCGGAGGACAACCCCCCAACCGATGTGCCCCAGATATTAGGGTCAATTTTTGTAGTGTATATTAGTTTTTATTTTCTGAACTTTCTTTTACTTTTGACCATCCGCACAAGTGATCGATTCCTTTCTTTTTTTCTTTTTTTGAACTTCCATGTGACGCTGGCAGAAATCTTTTCATTTTAATCGTGTTTTTTTGTTTGAGTGGTATTTGAATCGTGTTGAAGTGGGACCTGATAAACTTGACGAGCCTACTTGTAGTTTGAAGCTTAAACAGTCTAAGGCCCCGTTTTGTTTGGTCTTGAGCTTCGGTTTTTGGAGCATTTAGGCCCCTAAAAGCACAAGCCCAAACAAACACGTGACATATGTTGCTTGTCTTGATAGAAGCCACCTTCCCAATTGCATTGTGAAGCAAGAGCACCTCCAGATTAGCTTTCCTCGTCCCTCATCGACTTCTCACCCCTCCAACAAAACCTTGGCGCTCCACTTTGCAGTAACTACAGCCAAAATGCCATCAATATATATATATAAGCGGTACCCTTCAGAAACATGTCTCGGCTTGCACCCCCACCCCATTTCCTCCCCGAGAGCCCAAGAGATAGAAGAAACATAAGGGGCTAGGGTTACAGGTCGTCGTCGCTGCCATATCGAGCCATCTCGGCGGCCGGTGCTCGCCCTGCCACCAGCCAAATCTCTCCTTCCTTCCTTCTCGCCTTGTTCCTGCTCCCGGAGCTCACTCCCCGGCATCCTCCCAGCCTCCCTGACCGAGCGTGCCCGCCGGACGTACTAACCTCGCCGCCGTCTCCCACCGGAGGTACCTCATGACGAATGTCGCCGGCTCGACCACGGCACAAAGATCTCTGCCGCCGCACGCCTCCCTGCCTCGTCGCCGCCCGACATGGCTCAAGAGCTCCACCCCCAGACAGTCGTCCTCTTCGGACGCTCCTCCACGACGCCCCCTCCACTGCTGCATGTTGTATGATTTTTTAGTTGTTGGACTATGCAAATCAGGACATGAACAAGTGAGTATTTGATTATTTGTGGGGGGAGGAGGGTCTTGAAGCTGTGTTCTCCTGTTTTTAGGGTTGAGCTAGCTAAGAAAAGGGGGAGACCCCGTAAAATCAAAATCTAAAATCCTGTTAGGGGCATTTTGGAATTGCAGGGGTTTGGGGCGCCCTGATAAACAAAAGTTCCTAAGAGACATGATTTTTGATTATGGGATCCGATTCATAGGTCTGTCACAGACCTTGATGTAGGATTCTGATGCTTTCTGGGCCAAGAAGCATTCTCGCAATATAAATTTTCAGTGGCAACAATTGAGACCAAATGGGAGATCTTGTGGTCTTTTGTTGGGGGTGGATGCTAATAAAATGGATGTTATCTCTCAGGGTGTAGGGAAACACTACATTTGCTTTAAGATCGGAGATAAGATATCTCTGTTTTAGTGGCAGTTATTAGTGTTTTATGGGACTGCACAAAGGGAGGACAAAGATAGTTTTCTAGTTGAATTTGTTGATGTTTGCAACAAGTGTGAGGGACCAGTGGTGATGGGAGGTGATTTTAATATCATCAGGAACATCTGAGAAATTTAAACCTTGTGTTCTGCCCAGATGGAGTCACCTTTAATTCCATCATAAAAGTGAATGGATTAAAAGATATGTTGCTCCAGAGTAGATTATATACTTGGGAAATAATTTGGAAGATCCCGCTTTTGAGAAAATAGGCATGGTCTTAGTTTCTAAGGAGTGGGATGTGGCATTTCCTTTGGCTCGTGTTACAGGTTTGAATAGGAAGTTGTCTGGTCTTGTGCCTCTACTTTTGAATACTAGAGTGCCCCCATCTCACAACAATGTTTTCATGTTTCAGAATTTCTGTTTTGAGAGGGAGGGGTTTGTTGAGATGGTGGAGAAGAGTTGGACTTCTCCTACCTTCCGTGTGCATGATATAGATAAATGGCAAGAGAAAACCAGAAGGTAAGAGATATGCCAAAGGGTGGCACATTAATATTGACGAAGCTTTTAGGACATGTAAGAAAGAAATATTGGGGAAGTTGTCTGAGAAAAATGAGACTATAAGGTTGTCTACAAGTGAGAGAGAACTGAAAATGGCTCTTAATTCTCAACTGGAGAAGTTGTTGTGGGATGACGAAAATAAATGGAGGCAAATAACTCATGAGAGAGACTTGAAAGAAGGTGATGGAAATACCAAATACTTCCAATTAAAAGCAATTGGGAGGAAAACAAGAATTATATAGCTATGCTTCTCAATGAGGGGACTGGAGTTTTAGGGGAGGAATAATTGGTTAGACACATTACTGATATTTACAAAACCCTGTTTGGAGAGCCCGAGGTTCCTGAAATAAGGCTGGGAGATATGCAATGCTCTCAACTGATAGAGAATGATAGAAAATTCCTTACAAAAGAGTTTGATATGGAGGAAATCAAGGAGGTTTTTTGGGGCTTAAGCATAACAAGGAAGTTGGCCCTGATGGGTTACCAGCTGAATTTTACTAAAAATAATTGGGATATCATCAAGTATGATCTTAAGGAGATGCTTGATGCCTTTCATAGAGGGGAGTTGAATACACAAAGATTGAACCATGGTACAATTTCTTTGACTCCCGTAGTTCAAGATGCAAATGTGACCTAGAAATTCAGACCTATCTATTTTCTTGATGTTAGTTATAAAATACTGACTAAGCTCTTGGCAGTCAGATTAGGGCTGATTATTGATAGGTTCATTGCACCTACTGAAACTGCTTTTATCTATCATGGAGGGAGTGGTTCTCCTACATGAAAGGTCCACGAGATGAAGGTCATAAAAATGAGGGGTCTGCTACTCAAAATTAATTTTGAGAAGGCTTATGATCAAGTGAAGTGGCCCTTTCTATATCAGATGATGTAGGCCAAAGGTTTTGCAGACATGTGGTGTGATTGGGTCATGAAATTGGTGAGAGGGGGAAGAGTTGCAGTGAAGGTAAATGATTAGATAGGGCCTTATTTTCAAAATTATAAGGGTGTGATACAAGGGGACCCATTGTCTCCATTGATGTTTAATATCATAGCTGATGGTTTGTTCACTTTGGTCAAACGAGCACATGAACAGAAGTTGGTGTCTAGGCTCATGTCACACCTTGCAAATGAGGAACTCGTGATCCTGCAATTTGCAAATGACACCAATTAAAAATGCCATTGTGAGATACTACTAGACTTTTTTGAGCAACTCTTACCGCCGTTGTGAGATACTACTAGTCCCGTGAATTACAACTTGTGCAGAAATTTACCTCCTCATAAGCATGCCAGCCATGCTCATCTGCTCGAAGAGTAGACACAGCCGGCCCAGACCTTCGAGTTGGGCGACGGATGTGGGACGGAGTGTGGGTGGTGGGATGAGTGGCTAAGAGCATCTCCAACAGCCGCCCAACATGCGGCACGCTAAAAATGTGTTTGCAGTGCGCCGATCGCCTGTTTTGGCGCGGCGGCCAGCGCTGGCTCCAGCAGCCGCTGTAAAATGCAGCGCGCGCTCGTAGCTCCAGCAGGCTCGCTAAAATGCAGCGCGTGTGCTCTCGCTCAAACAAAATATGCGCTCAAACACACAAGCAAAAAGATCAAACACAAAGAAAATAAATAAACAAAAATAGTTCAATTTCGTTATTACAACTCAAACAAATAGTCTATCTTTCAATACAACCAATAGTTCAACGATACAAAATCAAACGCACAAATCATGATGCTCTTTGTCGGCCATTCCATGCCCACCACTCCTCAATGAGATCCTTCTGAAGATCATCATGCGTTTCGGCACGCCGAATGGCATGATAGGAGGCAACAAAATGAGCCACCCTTTCAGCCCTCCGCCGCACTCGCAGGGATGTCCCAAGAGCTCATAGTGAGAGCAGTCTAAATCTTGACCACGCTCATTCTCGATGATCATGTTGTGCATGATCACACAAACGTGCATGATATACCAAAGCATCTTTTGATCCCAAAATCTAGCCGGTCCTCTCACAATAGCAAATTGGGCTTGCAAAATCCCAAAATCTCTTTCCACATCTTTTCTAGCCGCCGCCTGAGCATTGTGAAAATCAAGATTTTTCTTACCTTCCGATTTTTTTCAACGGCTTCACAAATGTTTGCCACTTTGGGTAGATGTCATCCGCAAGATAGTATCCATAGATGTATGTACAGCCATTTGCTACAAACTGCACCGATGTCAGTTCACCATTTGCAATCTTATTCACTAGTGGTGACCGGTTGACAATGTTGATGACATTCAAAGATCCAGGCATTCCAAAAAAAGCATGTCAAATACAAGTCTCTTGATCGGCCACCGCTTCAAGGATTATAGTGGAACCCTTTTTTGGCCGTGGAATTGCCCATGCTATGCCTTAGGACAATTCTTACAAGTCAAATGCATGCAATCTATTGACCCAAGCATACCTGGGAAGCCACGAGCTTTGTTCATCTCCAATAGCCTTGGGACGTCTTCAGCATCGGGAGATCTCAAATACTCCTGACCAAACACGTGCACAATTCCAACTGTGAAGCGCTTGACACACATGATGACTCGACTCTCACCCATGGCCAAGTGATTGTTGTGGAACGTTGCAGAAAATTAAATTTTTCCTACGGTTTCACCAAGATCAATCTATGAGTTCATCTAGCAACAAGAGAGAGGAGTGCATCTACATATCCTTGTAGATCGAGCAGAAGCGTTCAAGAGAACGGGGTTGAGGGAGTCGTACTCGTCGTGATCCAAATCACCGGAGATCCTAGCGCCGAATGGACGGCACCTCCGCGTTCAACACACGTACGGTTAGGAAGACGTCTCCTCCTTCTTGATCCAGCAAGGGGGAAGGAGAGGTTTATGAAGATCCAGCAGCACGACGGCGTGGTGGTGGATCCAGCAGCGATCTCGGCAGGGCTTCGCCAAGGTTCTGCGAGAGGGAGAGGTGTAGCAAGGGGAGAGGAAGGCGCCAAGAGCATTGGTGCGGCTGCCCTCCCTCCCCCCTCTTTATATAGGGCCCCTAGGGGGGCGCCAACCCTAGGAGATGCAATCTCCTAGGGGGGGCGGCCAAGGGGGTGGCTTGCCCCCCAAGGCAAGTGGAGGCGCCCCCCACCCCTAGGGTTTCCAACCCTAGGCACAGGGGGGCCAAGGGGGGCGCACCAGCCCACCAGGGGCTGGTTCCCCTCCCACTTCAGCCCATGGGCCCTCCGAGATAGGTGACCCCACCCGGTGGACCCCCGGGACCCTTCCGGTGGTCCCGGTACAATACCGGTAATACCCGAAACTTTCCCGATGGCCGAAACCTGACTTCCTATATATAATTCTTTACCTTCGGACCATTCTGGAACTCCTCGTGACGTCTGGGATCTCATTCGGGACTCCGAACAACTTTCGATTTACTGCATACTCATATCTCTACAACCCTACACTACTAGGAAAAGGGCTATAGATGAGATGGACACTAATGGTGCACTGTACATGTGGTGCGCCATTACTAAATACTAATGGCGCACCATGTGTTGGTGCGCCATTAGTGTGCAAATACTAATGGCGCACCACATCCGACGGTGCGCCATTAGTAAAAAAAATATTTTTTTCAAAACTACTAATGGCGCATCATGGGAGTGGTGCGCCATTACTAGTTGAACTAGTAATGGCGCACCATCCCACGGTGCGCCATTAGTAATTTGGCCCAAACATTCCCCCGAATGCACCCCCCCCCTCGTGGATCACCTTTTCAGTTTCAAAAAAATAAAAGAAAATGATAGAAATGTCAAAAAAATAAAAGGAAATAAGATTCCCATGTGATATATGGTCTAGTTGTTAGCAAAATTTACAAACATGAATTTTCGACTTTTTTGCAAAATCTCTCAAGAATTTGTAAAAATGGGCATAACTTTTGCATACGAACTCGGATGAAAAAGTTTTTTATATGAAAAATCATCTAGTCGAAAAGTTACATCCGAATTTAACGGGGGAACCCCGTTAAACATTTTCAAAATCCTCAAAAACCTAACAGAAAAAAAAGATACGGGGCTTTTAAGATCTGGAGAAGCAAAAGAAATCAAAAAAAATTCAAACTTACTAATGGCGCACCTGCCCATGGTGCGCCATTACTATCTTCCCGCCTTCAAAATTCAAAATACATAAAAAAAATAAAAAAGTTACTAATGGTGCACCTGACCATGGTGCGCTATTACTATCTTCCCGCCTTCAAAATTCAAAATAAATCAAAAAAATACCCATGGTGCGCCATTAGTATCTTCCCGCCTTCAAAATTCAAAATAGATAAAAAAATAAAAAAAATAGTAATGGCGCACCTGCCCACGGTGCGTCATTACTATGCCATATATATGGCTGGGCGTGTCCTCTCCTCCTCACCTCTTCATTCTTCTCCTCCACTCCACCTCTCCTCCACTCCACCTCTCCTCCACTCCACCACTCCATCTTCCCTTCTTTCCTCCACCATACTAACCTCCTCCTCTCCGGCGACCTCCTCCTCCTCCTCTCCGGCGACCTCCTCCTCCTCTCCGGCGACCTCCTCCTCCCTCCTCTCCTCTCCTCCCCTCCCCTCCCCTCACGGTTTCTCCTCCCTCATCTCCGGTGAACTCCTCCTCTCTCATCTCCGGTGAGCTCCTCCTCCCTCCTCTCCGGTGAGCTCCTCCTCCCTATTCTCCTCCCATCCCCTCATGGTTTCTCCTTCCTCCTCTCCGATGCTCCGGTGAACTCCTCTCTGGCAACCTCCTCCTCCTCTCCAGCGATGTAGGCGAGCGCCTCTACGGTCACCTCCTCCTCCTCCTCTCCGGCGAACTCCTCTCCGGCAAAAGAACACGGCAAAAGAACGTACAAGATCCAAAAACGGGAACAAAATTTGAAATAATATCGTGCAAAAAACGAGCAAAAAAACAAGCAAAAAATGGGCAAAAAAATCGCGATCCAGATCCAAATTCAAAATTCAAAAATAGCAATAGCGCACGGTGGGGGTTAGACGGTGCGCCACTACTATTTTCCCGCCTTCAAAATTCAAAAATACCAATGGCGCACCGTGGCCTATACTAATGGCGCACCACTGGTGCGCCATTAGTAAAAAATACTGGTGGCGTGATACTAATGGCGCACCAGTAGTGCGCCATTAGTAGGCAAAACTGGTGCGCCATTAGTAGGCCTTTTCCTAGTAGTGCTAGCGTCACCGAACCTTAAGCGTGTAGACCCTACGGGTTCAGGAGACATGCAAACATGACCGAGACGCCTCTCCCGTCAATAACCAACAGCGGGATCTGGATACCCATGTTGGCTCCCACATGCTCCTCGATGATCTCATCGGATGAACCATGATGTCGAGGATTCAATCAACCCTGTATACAATTCCCTTTGTCAATCAGTACGTTACTTGCCCGAGACTCGATCGTCGGTATCCCAATACCTCATTTAATCTCGTTACCGGCAAGTCACTTTACTCGTACCGTAATGCATGATCCCGTGACCAGACACTTGGTCACATTGAGCTCATTATGATGATGCATTACCGAGTGGGCCCAGAGATACCTCTCCGTCATGCGGAGTGACAAATCCCAGTCTCGATTCGTGCCAACCCAACAAACACTTCCGGAGATACCCGTAGTGCACCTTTATAGTCACCCAGTTACGTTGTGACGTTTGGCACACCCAAAGCACTGCTACGGTATCCGGGAGTTGCACAATCTTATGGTCTAAGGAAATGATACTTGACATTTGGAAAAGCTCTAGCTAAACGAACTACACGATCTTTGAGCTATGCTTAGGATTGGGTCTTGTCCATCACATCATTCTCCTAATGATGTGATCCCGTTATCAATGACATCCTGTTGGAAATATGCCCTAGAGGCAATAATAAAAGCATTATTATTATATTTCCTTGTTCATGATAATTGTCGTTTATTCATGCTATAATTGTATTATCCGGAAATCGTAATACACGTGTGAATACATAGACCACAATACGTCCCTAGTAAGCCTCTAGTTGACTAGCTCGTTGGTCAACAGATAGTCATGGTTTCCTGACTATGGACATCAGATGTCATTGACAACGGGATCACGTCATTAGGAGAATGACGTGATGGACAAGACCCAATCCTAAGCATAGCACAAGATCGTGTAGTTCGTTTTGCTAGAGCTTTTCCAATGTCAGTATCTCTTCCTTAGACCATGAGATCGTGTAACTCCCGGATACCGTAGGAGTGCTTTGGGTGTACCAAACGTCACAACGTAACTGGGTGACTATAAAGGTGCACTACAGGTATCTCCGAAAGTGTCTGTTCGGTTGACACGGATCGAGACTGGGATTTGTCACTCCGTATGACGGAGAGGTATCTCTGGGCCCACTCGGTAATGCATCATCATACTGAGCTCAAAGTGACCAAGTGTTTGGTCACGGGATCATGCATTACGGTACGAGTAAAGTGACTTGCCGGTAACGAGACTGAACGAGGTATTGGGATACCGACGATCGAGTCTCGGGCTTGTAACGTACCGATTGACAAAGGGAATAGTATACGGGGTTGCTTAAATCCTCGACATCGTGGTTCATCCGATGACATCATCGAGGAGCATGTGGGAGCCAACATGGGTATCCAGATCCCGCTGTTGGTTATTGACCTGAGAGCCGTCTCGGTCATGTCTGCGTGTCTCCCAAACCCGTAGGGTCTACACACTTAAGGTTCGGTGACGCTAGGGTTATTAGGAAGACTTGTATGTGATTACTGAATGTTGTTCGGAGTCTCGGATGAGATCTCGGACGTCACGAGGAGTTCCGGAATGGTCCGGAGGTAAAGATTTATATATGGGAAGCTGTCATATGGACACCGGAAGGTTTCGGGGGCATATCGGTATTGTACCGGGGCCACCGGAAGGGTTCCGGGGGTCCACCGGGAGGGGCCACCCCTCCCGGGGGGGGCACATGGGCTGCGGGGGCAGGAGCCAGCCCCTGGAGGGCTGGGCGCCCCTCCCTTGGGCCCATGCGCCTAGGGTTGGGGGGGAACCCTAGAGGGGGCGCCCCCCTTGCTTCGGGGGCAAGTCCCCCCTTCCTGGCCGCCGCCCCCCTCTAGATCCCATTTAGAGGGGCCGGCCCCCCTTGCCCCTTCCCCTATAAATAGAGGGGTGAGGGGAGGGCTGAACAGAACAAGCCAAGGCGCAACCCCTCCCCTCCCCAACACCTCTCCTCCTCCGTACGTGCTTGGCGAAGCCCTGTCGGAGTACTGCTACACCAACAACATCACGCCATCGTGCTGCCGTTGGAGCTGTCTTCCTCAACCTCTCCTTCCTCCTTGCTAGATCAAGACGGAGGAGACGTCGCCCGTACCGTACGTGTGTTGAACGCGGAGGTGATGTCCGTTCAGCACTTGGTCATCGGTGATCTGAATCACGACGAGTACGACTCCATCATCACCATCCCCTTGAACGCTTCCGCACTCGATCTACAAGTGGTATGTAGATGCAAACTCACTCCCTTGACTCATTGCTTAGATGAACTCATAGATGGATCTTGGTGAAACCGTAGGAAATTTTTTAATTTTTTGCAACGTTCCCCAACAGTGGCATCATGAGCTAGGTCTATGCGTAGTTCTCTATTGCACGAGTAGAACACAATTTTGTTGTGGGCGTAGATCTTGTCAACTTGCTTGCCGCTACTAGTCTAATCTTGCTTCAGCGGTATTGTGGGATGAAGCGGCCCGGACCAACCTTACACGTACGCTTATGTGAGACCGGTTCCACCGACTAACATGCACTAGTTGCATAAGGTGGCTGGCGGGTGTCTGTCTCTCCCACTTTAGTTGAAGCGGATTCGATGAAAAGGGTCCTTATGAAGGATAAAGAGACGTTGACAAGATCACGTTGTGGTTATTCGTAGGTAAGAAAACGTTCTTGCTAGAACCAAATTGCAGCCACGTAAAAGATGCAACAACAATTAGAGGATGTCTAACTTGTTTTTGCAGCAATTGTCATGTGATGTGATATGGCCAGAAGTTGTGATGAATGATGAATGATATATTGTGATGTATGAGATCATGTTCTTGTAATAGGAATCACAACTTGCATGTCGATGAGTATGAAAACCGGCAGGAGCCATAGGAGTTGTCTTTATTTTTGTATGACCTGCGTGTCATTGAAGAACGCCATGTAAATTACTTTACTTTGTTGCTAAACGCGTTAGCCATAGAAGTAGAAGTAGTCGTTGGCGTGACAACTTCATGAAGACACGATGATGGAGATCATGATGATGGAGATCATGGTGTCATGCCGGTGACGAAGATGATCATGGAGCCCCGAAGATGGAGATCGAAGGAGCTATATGATATTGGCCATATCATGTCACTATTATACAATTGCATGTGATGTTTATTATGTTTATGCATCTTGTTTACTTAGAACGACGGTAGTAAATAAGATGATCCCTTACAAAAATTTCAAGAAGTGTTCTCCCCTAACTGTGCACCGTTGCTAAAGTTCGTCGTTTCGAAGCACCACGTGATGATCGGGTGTGATAGATCCTTACGTTCACATACAACGGGTGTAAGACAGTTTTACACATGCAAAACACTTAGGGTTAACTTGACGAGCCTAGCATGTACAGACATGGCCTCGGAACACGGAGACCGAAAGGTCGAACACGAGTCGTATGGAAGATACGATCAACATGAGAATGTTCACCGATGATGACTAGTCCGTCTCACGTGATGATCGGACACGGCTTAGTCGACTCGGATCGTGTAACACTTAGATGACTAGAGGGAAGTCTAATCTGAGTGGGAGTTCATTAAAATAATTTGATTAGATGAACTTAATTATCATGAACTTAGTCTAAAAACTTTTTGCATAATATGTCTTGTAGATCAAATGGCCAACGCTCATGTCAACATGAACTTCAACGCGTTCCTAGAGAAAACCAAGCTGAAAGATGATGACAGCAACTATACGGACTGGGTCCGTAACCTGAGGATCATCCTCATAGCTGCCAGGAAACAATATGTCCTAGAAGGACCGCTAGGTGACGCTCCCGTCCCAGAGAACCAAGACATTATGAATGCTTGGCAGTCTCGTGCTGATGATTACTCCCTCGTTCAGTGCGGCATGCTTTACAGCTTAGAACCGGGGCTCCAAAAGCATTTTGAGCAACACGGAGCATATGAGATGTTCGAGGAGCTGAAACTAGTTTTCCAAGCTCATGCCCGGGTCGAGAGATATGAAGTCTCCGACAAGTTCTATAGTTGTAAGATGGAGGAAAATAGTTCTGTCAGTGAGCACATACTCAAAATGTCTGGGTTGCATAACCGGCTGTCCCAGCTGGACATTAACCTCCCGGATGAGGCGGTCATTGACAGAATCCTTCAGTCGCTCCCACCAAGCTACAAGAGTTTTGTGATGAACTACAATATGCAGGGGATGGTGAAGACCATTCCTGAAGTATTTTCAATGCTGAAGTCAGCAGAGGTTGAAATCAAGAAAGAACATCAAGTGTTGATGGTCAATAAGACCACTAAGTTCAAGAAGGGCAAGGGTAAGAAGAACTTCAAGAAGGACGGCAAAGATGTTGCCGCGCCCGGTAAGCCAGTTGCCGGGAAGAAGTCAAAGAATGGACCCAAGCCTGAGACTGAGTGCTTTTACTGCAAGGGGAAGGGTCACTGGAAGCGGAACTGCCCCAAATACTTAGCGGATAAGAAGGCCGGCAACACCAAAGGTATATTTGATATACATGTAATTGATGTGTACCTTACCAGTACTCGTAGTAACTCCTGGGTATTTGATACCGGTGCCATTGCTCATATTTGTAACTCACAGCAGGAGCTGCGGAATAAGCGGAGACTGGCGAAGGACGAGGTGACGATGCGCGTCGGGAATGGTTCCAGAGTCGATGTGATCGCCGTCGGCATGCTACCTCTACATTTACCTACGGGATTAGTTTTGAACCTTAATAATTGTTATTTGGTGCCAAGTTTGAGCATGAACATTGTATCTGGATCTCGTTTGATACGAGATGGCTACTCATTTAAATCCGAGAATAATGGTTGTTCTATTTATACGAGAGATATGTTTTATGGTCATGCCCCGATGGTCAATGGTTTATTCTTAATGAATCTCGAATGTAGTGTTACACATATTCATAGCGTGAATACCAAAAGATGTAAAGTTGATAACGATAGTCCCACATACTTGTGGCACTGCCGCCTTGGTCACATTGGTGTCAAGCACATGAAGAAGCTCCATGCTGATGGACTTTTAGAGTCTCTCGATTATGAATCATTTGACACATGCGAACCATGCCTCATGGGCAAAATGACCAAGACTCCGTTCTCCGGAACAATGAAGCGAGCAACCAACTTGTTGGAAATCATACATACCGATGTGTGCGGTCCAATGAGTGTTGAGGCTCGTGGAGGATATTGGTATGTTCTCACTCTCACAGATGACTTGAGTAGATATGGGTATGTCTACTTAATGAAACACAAGTCTGAGACCTTTGAAAAGTTCAAGGAATTTCAGAATGAAGTAGAGAATCAACGTGACCGAAAGATAAAATTCTTGCGATCGGATCGTGGAGGAGAATATTTAAGTCACGAATTTGGTACACACTTAAGAAAATGTGGAATCGTTTCACAACTCACGCCGCCTGGAACACCTCAGCGAAACGGTGTGTCCGAACGTCGTAATCGCACTCTATTAGATATGGTGCGATCTATGATGTCTCTTACCGATTTACCGCTATCATTTTGGGGATACGCTCTAGAGACAGCTACATTCACTTTAAATAGGGCACCGTCTAAATCCGTTGAGACGACACCGTATGAATTATGGTTTGGGAAGAAACCTAAGCTGTCGTTTCTAAAAGTTTGGGGATGCGATGCTTATGTCAAGAAACTTCAACCTGAAAAGCTCGAACCCAAGTCGGGAAAATGCGTCTTCATAGGATACCCTAAAGAAACCATTGGATATACCTTCTACTTAAGATCCGAGGGCAAGATCTTTGTTGCCAAGAACGGATCCTTTCTGGAAAAAGAGTTTCTCTCTAAAGAAGTAAGTGGGAGGAAAGTAGAACTCGATGAAGTACTACCTCTTGAACGGGAAAGTAGTGCAGCTCAGGAAAATATTCCTGTGATGCCTACACCAACTGAAGAGGAAAATAATGATGATGATCAAGGTACTTCGGATCAAGTTGCTACTGAACCTCGTTGGTCCACAAGGACACGTTCCGCACCAGAGTGGTACGGCAACCCTGTCCTGGAAATCATGTTGTTAGACAACGGTGAACCTTCGAACTATGAAGAAGCGATGGCGGGCCCAGATTCCAACAAATGGCTAGAAGCCATGAAATCCGAGATAGAATCCATGTATGAAAACAAAGTATGAACTTTGACTAACTTGCCCGATGATCGGCGAGCGATAGAAAACAAATGGATCTTTAAGAAGAAGACGGACGCGGATGGTAATGTCACCATCTATAAAGCTCGACTTGTCGCTAAGGGTTATCGGCAAGTTCAAGGGATTGACTACGATGAGACTTTCTCTCCCGTAGCGAAGCTTAAGTCCGTCCGAATCATGTTAGCAATTGCCGCATACTATGATTATGAGATATGGCAGATGGACGTCAAAACGGCATTCCTTAATGGGCATCTTAAGGAAGATCTGTATATGATGCAGCCGTAGGGTTTTGTCGATCCTAAGAATGCTAACAAAGTATGCAAGCTCCAGCGATCCATTTATGGGCTGGTGCAAGCATCTCGGAGTTGGAACATTCGCTTTGATGAGATGATCAAAGCGTTTGGGTTTATGCAGACTTATGGAGAAGCCTGCGTTTACAAGAAAGTGAGTGGGAGCTCTGTAGCATTTCTCATATTATATGTAGATGACATACTTTTGATGGGAAATGATATAGAATTCTTGGACAGCATTAAGGCCTACTTGAATAAGTGTTTTTCAATGAAGGACCTTGGAGAAGCTGCTTATATATTAGGCATCAAGATCTATAGAGATAGATCGAGATGCCTCATAGGTCTTTCACAAAGCACATACCTTGATAAGATTTTGAAGAAGTTCAAAATGGATCAGTCCAAGAAGGGGTTCTTGCCTGTATTGCAAGGTGTGAGATTGAGCACGGCTCAATGCCCGACCACGACAAAAGATAAAGAAGAGATGAGCGTCATCCCCTATGCCTCAGCCATAGGATCTATTATGTATGCCATGCTGTGTACCAGACCTGATGTAAACCTTGCCATAAGTTTGGTAGGTAGGTACCAAAATAATCCCGGCAAGGAACACTGGACAGCGGTCAAGAATATCCTAAAGTACCTGAAAATGACGAAGGACATGTTTCTCGTTTATGGAGGTGACGAAGAGCTTGTCGTAAAGGGTTACGTCGACGCTAGCTTCGACACAGATCTGGATGACTCTAAGTCACAAACCGGATACGTGTATATGTTGAATGGTGGAGCAGTAAGCTGGTGCAGCTGCAAGCAGAGCGTCGTGGCGGGATCTACATGTGAAGCGGAGTACATGGCAGCCTCGGAGGCAGCGCATGAAGCAATTTGGGTGAAGGAGTTCATCACCGACCTAGGAGTCATACCCAATGCGTCGGGGCCGATCAAACTCTTCTATGACAACACTGGAGCTATTGCCCTTGCCAAGGAGCCCAGGTTTCACAAGAAGACTAGGCACATCAAGCGTCGTTTCAACTCCATCCGTGAAAATGTTCAAGATGGAGACATAGATATTTGCAAAGTACATACGGATCTGAATGTCGCAGATCCGTTGACTAAACCTCTCTCGCGAGCAAAACATGATCAACACCAGAACTCTATGGGTGTTCGATTCATCACAATGTAACTAGATTATTGACTCTAGTGCAAGTGGGAGACTGTTGGAAATATGCCCTAGAGGCAATAATAAAAGGATTATTATTATATTTCCTTGTTCATGATAATTGTCTTTTATTCATGCTATAATTGTATTATTCGGAAATCATAATACACGTGTGAATACATAGACCACAATACGTCCCTAATAAGCCTCTAGTTGACTAGCTCGTTGGTCAACAGATAGTCATGGTTTCCTGACTATGGACATCAGATGTCATTGACAACGGGATCACGTCATTAGGAGAATGACGTGATGGACAAGACCCAATCCTAAGCATAGCACAAGATCGTGTAGTTCGTTTTGCTAGAGCTTTTCCAATGTCAGTATCTCTTCCTTAGACCATGAGATCGTGTAAGTCCCGGATACCGTAGGAGTGCTTTGGGTGTACCAAACGTCACAACGTAACTGGGTGACTATAAAGGTGCACTACAGGTATCTCTGAAAGTGTCTGTTGGGTTGACACGGATCGAGATTGGGATTTTTCACTCCGTATGACGGAGAGGTATCTCTGGGCCCACTCGGTAATGCATCATCATACTGAGCTCAAAGTGACCAAGTGTTTGGTCACGGGATCATGCATTACGGTACGAGTAAAGTGACTTGCCGGTAACGAGACTGAACGAGGTATTGGGATACCGACGATCGAGTCTCGGGCTTGTAACGTACCGATTGACAAAGGGAATAGTATACGGGGTTGCTTGAATCCTCGACATCGTGGTTCATCCGATGACATCATCGAGGAGCATGTGGGAGCCAACATGGGTATCCAGATCCCGCTGTTGGTTATTGACCTGAGAGCCGTCTCGGTCATGTCTGCGTGTCTCCCGAACCCGTAGGGTCTACACACTTAAGGTTCGGTGACGCTAGGGTTATTAGGAAGACTTGTATGTGATTACCGAATGTTGTTCGGAGTCCTAGATGAGATCCCGGACGTCACGAGGAGTTCCGGAATGGTCCGGAGGTAAAGATTTATATATGGGAAGCTATCATATGGACACCGGAAGGTTTCGGGGGCATATCGGTATTGTACCGGGGCCATCGGAAGGGTTCCGGGGGTCCACCGGGAGGGGCCACCCCCCCGGGGGGCCACATGGGCTGCGTGGGGCAGGAGCCAGCCCCTGGAGGGCTGGGCGCCCCCCCTTGGGCCCATGCGCCTAGGGTTGGGGGGGAACCCTAGAGGGGGCGCCCCCCTTGCTTGGGGGGCAAGTCCCCCCTCCCTGGCCGCCGCCCCCCCTCTAGATCCCATCTAGAGGGGCCGACCCCCCTTGCCCCATCCCCTATAAATAGAGGGGTGAGGGGAGGGCTGAACAGAACAAGCCAAGGCGCAGCCCCTCCCCTCCCCAACACCTCTCCTCCTCTGTACGTGCTTCGCGAAGCCCTGTCGGAGTACTGCTACACCAACAACATCACGCCGTCGTGCTGCCGTTGGAGCTGTCTTCCTCAACCTCTCCTTCCTCCTTGCTGGATCAAGACGGAGGAGACGTCACCCGTACCGTACGTGTGTTGAACGCGGAGGTGATGTCCGTTCAGCACTTGGTCATCGGTGATCCGAATCACGACGAGTACGACTCCATCATCACCATCCCCTTGAACGCTTCCGCACTCGATCTACAAGTGGTATGTAGATGCAAACTAACTCCCTTGACTCGTTGCTTAGATGAACTCATAGATGGATCTTGGTGAAACCATAGGAAAATTTTTAATTTTTTGCAACGTTCCCCAACACATCCAATGTCCATAGTCAGGAAACCATGACTATCTGTTGATCAACGAGCTAGTCAACTAGAGACTCACTAGGGACATGTTGTGGTCTATGTATTCACACGTGTATTACGATTTCTGGATAATACAATTATAGCATGAATAACAGACAATTATCATGAACAAAGAAATATAATAATAACCATTTTATTATTGCCTCTAGGGCATATTTCCAATAGTCTCCCACTTGCACTAGAGTTCAATAATCTAGTAACATTGTGATGAATCGAACACCCATGGAATTCTGGTGTTGATCATGTTTTGCCCTAGGGAGAGGTTTAGTCAATGGATCTGCCACATTCATGTCCGTATGTACTTTACAAATATCTATGTCTCCATCTTGAACATTTTCACGAATGGAGTTGAAGCGACGCTTGATGTGCCTGGTCTTCTTGTGAAACCTGGGCTCCTTGGCAAGTGCAATAGCTCCAGTCTTGTCACAGAAGAGTTTGATCGGCCCCGACGCATTGGGTATGACTCCTAGGTCGGTGATGAACTCCTTCACCCAGATTGCTTCATGCACTGCCTCCGAGGTTGCCATGTACTCCGCTTAACATGTAGATCCCGCCACGACGCTTTGCTTGCAACTGCACCAGCTTACTGCCCCACCATTCAAAATATACACGTATCCGGTTTGTGACTTCGAGTCATCCATATCTGTGTCGAAGCTAGCGTCGACATAACCCTTTACGACGAGCTCTTCGTCACCTCCAAAAATGAGAAACATATCCTTAGTCCTTTTCAGATACTTCAGGATATTCTTGACCGATGTCCAGTGTTCCTTGCCGGGATTACTTTGGTACCTTCCTACCAAACTTACGACAAGGTTTACATCAGGTCTGGTACACAGCATGGCATACATAATAGACCCTATGGCTGAGGCATAGGGGATGATACTCATCTCTTCTATATCTTCTGCCGTGGTCGGGCATTGAGCCGAGCTCAATTTCACACCTTGCAATACAGGCAAGAACCCTTTCTTGGACTGATCCATATTGAACTTCTTCAATATCTTATCAAGGTATGTGCTTTGTGAAAGACCTATGAGGCGTCTCGATCTATCCCTATAGATCTTGATGCCTAATATGTAAGCAGCTTCTCCAAGGTCCTTCATTGAAAAACACTTATTCAAGTAGGCCTTAATGTTGTCCAAAAGTTCTATATCATTTCCCATCAAAAGTATGTCATCTACATATAATATGAGAAATTCTATAGAGCTCCCAGTCACTTTCTTGTAAACACAGGCTTCTCCATAAGTCTACATAAACCCAAACGCTTTGATCATCTCATCAAAGTGAATGTTCCAACTCCGAGATGCTTGCACCAGCCCATAAATGGATCGCTGGAGCTTGCATACCTTGTTAGCATTCTCGAGATCGACAAAACCTTCCGGCTGCATCATATACAGTTCTTCCTTAAGATAACCGTTAAGGAATGCCGCTTTGACGTCCATCTGCCATATCTCATAATCATAGTATGCGGCAATTGCTAACATGATTCAGACGGACTTCAGCTTTGCTACGGGAGAGAAAGTCTCATCGTAGTCAACCCCTTGAACTTGCCGATAACCCTTAGCGACAAGTCGAGCTTTATAGATGGTAGCATTACCATCCGCGTCCGTTTTCTTCTTAAAGATCCATTTGTTTTCTATCGCTCGCCGATCATCGGGCAAGTCTGTCAAAGTCCATACTTTGTTTTCAGACATGGATTCTATCTCGGATTGCATGGCTTCAAGCCATTTGTTGGAATCTGGGCCCGCCATCGCTTCTTCATAGTTCGAAGGTTCACCGTTGTCTAACAACATGATTTCCAGGACAGGGTTGCCATACCACTCTGGTGTGGAATGTGTCTTTGTGGACCTACGAAGTTCAGTAGCAACTTGATCCGAAGTACCTTGATTATCATCATTAATTTCCTCTCCAGTCGGTGTAGGCACCACAGGAACATCTTCCTGAGCTGCATTAGTTACCGGTTCAAGAGGTAGTACTTCATCAAGTTCCACTTTCCTCCCACTTACTTTTCTCGAGAGAAACTCTTTCTCCAGAAAGGACCCGTTCTTGGCAACAAAGATCTTGCCTTCGGATCTAAGGTAGAAGGGATACCCAATGGTTTCCTTAGGGTATCCTATGAAGACGCATTTTTCCGACTTGGGTTCGAGCTTTTCAGGTTGAAGTTTCTTGACATAAGCATCACATCCCCAAACTTTTAGAAACGACAGCTTAGGTTTCTTCCCAAACCATAATTCATACGGTGTTGTCTCAACGGATTTAGAGGGTGCCCTATTTAAAGTGAATGTAGCTGTCTCTAGAGCGTATCCCCAAAAAGATAGCGGTAAATCGGTAAGAGACATCATAGATCGCACCATATCCAATAAAGTGCGATTACTACGTTCGGACACACTGTTACGCTGAGGTGTTCCAGGCGGCGTGAGTTGTGAAACGATTCCACATTTCCTTAAGTGCGTACCAAATTCGTGACTTAAATATTCTCCTCCACGATCTGATCGTAAGAACTTTATCTTTCCGTCACATTGATTCTCTACCTCATTCTGAAATTCCTTGAACTTTTCAAAGGTCTCAGACTTGTGTTTCATCAGGTAGACATACCCATATCTACTTAAGTCATCAGTGAGAGTGAGAACATAACGATATCCTCCACGAGCCTCAACGCTCATTGGACCGCACACATCAGTATGTATAATTTCCAATAAGTCGGTTGCTCGCTCCATTGTTCCGGAGAACGGAGTCTTGGTCATTTTGCCCATGAGGCATGGTTCGCATGTGTCAAATGATTTATAATCGAGAGACTCTAAAAGTCCATCAGCATGGAGCTTCTTCATGCGCTTGACACCAATGTGACCAAGGCGGCAGTGCCACAAGTATGTGGGACTATCGTTATCAACTTTACATCTTTTGGTATTCACACTATGAATATGTGTAACATCACATTCGAGATTCATTAAGAATAAACCATTGACCATCGGGGCATGACCATAAAACATATCTCTCATATAAATAGAACAACCATTATTCTCGGATTTAAATGAGTAGCCATCTCGTATTAAACGAGATCCAGATACAATGTTCATGCTCAAAGCTGGCACTAAATAACAATTATTGAGGTTTAAAACTAATCTCGTAGGTAAATATAGAGGTAGCATGCCGGCGGCGATCACATCGACTCTGGAACCATTCCCGACGCGCATCGTCACCTCGTCCTTCGCCAGTCTCCGCTTATTCCGCAGCTCCTACTTTGAGTTACAAATATGAGCAACGACACCGGTATCAAATACCCAGGAGCTACTACGAGCACTAGTAAGGTACACATCAATTACATGTATATCACATATACCTTTAGTGTTGCCGGCCTTCTTGTCCGCTAAGTATTTGGGGCAGTTCCGCTTCTAGTGACCCTTCCCTTTGCAATAAAAGCACTCAGTCTCAGGCTTGGGTCCATTCTTTGACTTCTTCTCGGCAGCTGGCTTACCGGGCGCGGTAACTTCCTTGCCGTCCTTCTTGAAGTTCTTCTTACCCTTGCCTTTCTTGAACTTAGTGGTTTTATTCACCATCAACATTTGATGTTCCTTTTTGATCTCTACCTCTGCTGATTTCAGCATTGAATATACTTCAGGAATGGTCTTTTCCATCCCCTGCATATTGAAGTTCATCACAAAGCTCTTGTAGCTCGGTGGAAGCGACTGAAGGATTCTGTCAATAACCGCGTCATCCGGGAGATTAACTCCCAGCTAAGTCAAGCGGTTGTGCAACCCAGACATTTTGAGTATGTGCTCACTGACAGAACTATTTTCCTCCATCTTACAGCTGAAGAACTTGTCGGAGACTTCATATTTCTCGACCCGGGCATGAGCTTGGAAAACCATTTTCAGCTCTTCGAACATCTCATATGCTCTGTGTTGCTCAAAACGCTTTTGGAGCCCCGATTCTAAGCTGTAAAGCATGCCGCATTGAACGAGGGAGTAATCATCAGCACGAGACTGCCAAGCGTTCATGACGTCTTGGTTCTCTGGGATGGGAGGTTCACCTAGCGGTGCTTCTAAGACATAATCTTTCTTTGCAGCTATGAGGATGATCCTCAGGTTCCGGACCCAGTCCGTATAGTTGCTGCCATCATCTTTCATCTTGGTTTTCTCTAGGAACGCATTGAAGTTGAGGTGGACATGAGCGTTGGCCATTTGATCTACAAGACATATTTGCAAAGGTTTTTAGACTAAGTTCATGATAATTAAGTTCATCTAATCAAATTATTTAATGAACTCCCACTCAGATTAGACATCCCTCTAGTCATCTAAGTGATACATGATCCGAGTCGACTAGGCCGTGTCCGATCATCACATGAGACGGACTAGTCATCATCGGTGAACATCTCACTGTTGATCGTATCTTCCATACGACTCATGTTTGACCTTTCGGTCTCTTGTGTTCCGAGGCCATGTCTGTACATGCTAGGCTCGTCAAGTTAACCTAAGTGTTTTGCATGTGTAAATCTGTCTTACACCCGTTGTATGTGAATGTTAGAATCTATCACACCCGATCATCACGTGGTGCTTAGAAACGATGAACTTTCACAACGGTGCATAGTTAGGGGGAACACTTTCTTGAAATTATTATGAGGGATCATCTTATTTACTACCGTCGTTCTAAGTAAACAAGATGCATAAACATAATAAACATCACATGCAATTAAACAGTGACATGATATGGCCAATATCATATAGCTCCTTTCATCTCCATCTTCGGGGCTCCATGATCATCTTCGTCACCGGCATGACACCATGATCTCCATCATCATGATCTCCATCATCGTGTCTCCATGAAGTTGCTCGCCAACTATTACTTCTACTACTATGGCTAACAGTTTAGCAATAAAGTAAAGTAATTACATGGCGTTAAATCATTGACACGCAGGTCATACAATAATTAAGACAACTCCTATGGCTCCTGCCGGTTGTCATACTCATCGACATGCAAGTCGTGATTCCTATTACAAGAACATGATCTCATACATCACATATATATCATTCATCATTCATCACAACCTTTTGGCCATATCACATCACAAATCATATGCTGCAAGAACAAGTTAGACGTCCTCTAATTGTTGTTGCATGTTTTACGTGGCTGCAATAGGGTTCTAGCAAGAACGTTTTCTTACCTACGTAAAAGCCATAACATGATTTGTCAACTTCTATTTACCCTTCATAAGGAACCTTTTCATCGAATCCCCTCCAACTAAAGTGGGAGAGACAGACACCCGCTAGCCACCTTATGCAACTAGTGCATATCAGTCGGTGGAACCTGTCTCACGTAAGTGTACGTGTAAGGTCGGTCCGGGCCGCTTCATCCCACAATACCGCTGAAGCAAAATAAGACTAGTAGTGGCAAGAAAGTTGACAACATCTACGCCCACAACAAATTTGTGTTCTACTCGTGCAAAGTGAACTACGCATAGACCCAGCTCATGATGCCACTGTTGTGGAACGTTGCAGAAAATTAAATTTTTCCTACGGTTTCACCAAGATCAATCTATGAGTTCATCTAGCAACGAGAGAGAGGAGTGCATCTACATACCCTTGTAGATCGAGCGGAAGCGTTCAAGAGAACGGGGTTGAGGGAGTCGTACTCGTCGTGATCCAAATCACCGGAGATCCTAGCGTCGACGGACGGCACCTCCGCGTTCAACACACGTACGGTTGGGAAGACGTCTCCTCCTTCTTGATCCAGCAAGGGGGAAGGAGAGGTTGATGAAGATCCAGCAGCACGATGGCGTGGTGGTGGATGCAACCGCGATCTCGGCAGGGCTTCGCCAAGCTTCTGCGAGAGGGAGAGGTGTAGCAAGGGGAGAGGGAGGCGCCAAGAGCATTGGTGTGGCTGCCCTCCCTCCCCCCTCTTTATATAGGGCCCTTAGGGGGGTGGAGGCCCTAGGAGATGCAATCTCCTAGGGGGGGGGCGGCCAAGGGGGTGGCTTGCCCCCCAAGGCAAGTGGAGGCGCCCCCACCCCTAGGGTTTCCAACCCTAGGCGCAGGGGCCCCAAGTGGGGGCGCACCAGCCCACCAGGGGCTGGTTCCCCTCCCACTTCAGCCCATGGGGCCCTACGGGATAGGTGGCCCCACCCGGTGGACCCTCGGGACCCTTCCGGTGGTCCCGGTACAATACCAGTAATACCCGAAACTTTGCCGATGGCCGAAACCTGACTTCCTATATATAATTATTTACCTCCGGACCATTCCGGAACTCCTCGTGACGTCCGGGATCTCATCCGGGACTCCGAACAACTTTTAGTTTACTGCATACTCATATCTCTACAACCCTAGCGTCACCGAACCTTAAGTGTGTACACCCTACGGGTTCGGGAGACATGCAGACATGACCGAGACGCCTCTCCGGTCAATAACCAATAGCGGGATCTGGATACCCATGTTGGCTCCCACATGCTCCTCGATGATCTCATCGGATGAACCACGATGTCGAGGATTCAATCAACCCTATATACAATTCCCTTTGTCAATCGGTACGTTACTTGCCCGAGACTCGATCGTCGGTATCCCAATACCTCGTTTAATCTCGTTACCGGCAAGTCACTTTACTCGTACCGTAATGCATGATCCCGTGACCAGACACTTGGTCACATTGAGCTCATTGTGATGATGCATTACCGAGTGGGCCCAGAGATACCTCTCCGTCATACGGAGTGACAAATCCCAGTCTCGATTCGTGCCAACCCAACAGACACTTTCGGAGATACCCGTAGTGCACATTTATAGTCACCCAATTACGTTGTGACGTTTGGCACACCCAAAGCACTCCTATGGTATCCGGAAGTTGCACAATCTCATGGTCTAAGGAAATGATACTTGACATTTGGAAAAGCTCTAGCTAAACGAACTACACGATCTTTGAGCTATGCTTAGGATTGGGTCTTGTCCATCGCATCATTCTCCTAATGATGTGATCCCGTTATCAATAACATCCAATGTCCATAGTCAGAAAACCATGACTATCTGTTGATCAACGAGCTAGTCAACTAGAGGCTCACTAGGGACATGTTGTGGTCTATGTATTCACACGTGTATTACGATTTCCAGATAATACAATTATAGCATGAATAACAGACAATTATCATGAACAAAGAAATATAATAATAACCATTTTATTATTGCTTCTAGGACATATTTCCAACAGTGATCATCAACTAGATCAGCGGGGATACCGTATGTGAACATACGTAAAGCAGATGTCATCTTCTGAAAGGTGCTATGCCCGAGCTCTCCGGCGGCATTCCTCCTTTGCTGAAAAAACCGATCATGGCTCGCTAGTTTCTCTGCAATGTGCCTGGACAACTCGGTGCTCGTCCTAAACCGGCGCTGGAAGTACGACTCGGGGTACACGGGATTATCCGCAAAATAGTGCCTGGTCAATCTGTTGTGGGCGTCGATTCTATCCCTCCAAATTTTCTGCCGACCCATAACCGAACCACCGTGCTTCGGTTTTTTATTGATGTGCATGGCTAGGATCATTGAAAGATCCTTCTCCTCTTCCATATCAAATTCTTCTTCGGAAGAATCGTATGACGAACTCATCTACAATGTTCAATTTATACTAGGCTATAAAAACTACAAACAACCAACACCAAATTCATGTAAAAAATGTGAAGTTGAAGCAATACATACCATGCGGGCGTTTTGTCGAACACCTTGCGGGCGCCGAGCGGCAGTGGACGGCCGGGCGTTGTTCGTCGGAGGACTGTCGCGCGCAAGGAGCGGCAGTGACTAGAGGGAGACGGAGGAAGCAGCGGTGGTGTAGGGATAAGCCGGGGAAGCGCCGGAACGGTCGCCGGAAGAAATGGGGTGGCACGGGCCGCGGAGGCGCCAGCGGCTGGATGGGGTAGGTGGAGTTGCGAGCGGGCGCTCGAGTGTCCAACGCGTGGGAGCGGGCGCAGCAAAGAAACGGCGCGCCATGGCGTTTTTGCCCGCGTGCTGAACTAGTTATGCCGCACGTGCGGTTTTTGCGCCTCCGCTGGAGCGTTTGGAGCGGTAGCGCGCGCAAAAAGCACTAATTTTTCAGCGCGACGCCTATTTAGCGCGTTTGTTGGAGATGCTCTAAGGAATTGGAGGTGGGCGACTTTGTCGGTGGCACGTGCGCTCGAAACGACCTAAAAGCGCAGCTGGGTTTTCTAGCATTTAGGTATTTTGAATGGGAAGAACCCTTTTGCCGCCCCAATTCGGCGAAATACTACACTTGCTAGTACGTAGTTTGCTACTTACTCCCTCCGTCCCAAAATTCTTATCTTAAATTTATCTAAATACGGATATACATGATACATCCGTATCTAAATAAATTTAGGACAAGAATTTTAAGATAGAGGGAGTATAAAACAATGCGGGGTACTAGCAGCACCGAATCTTTCGATCATGCCTCTCGAGTAAAATGCATGGTCACGATGAAATGGTAATAGACATATCCCACCTGCTGCGCTGGGAGGAGTATGACAAGTCTTGGAACAATAAAACTTGGACAGAGCCTGCGAGGAAATTGCGCGCTACTCGACCAACGCGCGCGTAGGCAGTCACGCGATATACTCCCTCCGTCCGGAAATACTTGTCTGAGAAATGAATGTATCAACATGTATTTTAGTTTTAAATACATCCATTCGTATCCATTTCCGTGACAAGTATTTTCGAACGGAGGGAGTACTATCCATCATCAACTGTCCGAGTCATTTGTGCAACTGCGCGCCACGCCGTTTCCGGACACGTACCATGCATACATGGAGCAATGCACATCAAGCAAAGCTTGAGGATTCCACAAGTTTTTCGTTCCGTGCCGTAGGAGTGAAGCAATTAGCAACAAGTCTACCGGCAGGTCGCGCCACCAGATCTTCCTATCTATATAGCTCGGACAAATTAAGGAGCTGGGTCAACCCGCGACTATGACGGTCCACCGAGGTATGCATTGCCGTCACGTATGGTATGTACGTAGCTCGAAGCTTAATCATATGCATCAAAGACCTCGGTTTATATCGCGTTGACAGATGCATGTAGTATTAGATTATCTCACTCACACAGATGATCTTGTGATGCATCCAGCACACGTGCACGTGCACTCAGCTGATCGGGATCATGAAGACGTCCCGGGTGACGGGCCAATGCCTACGGCCGTCCCGTCGTAGCGGTGCACTATCTCATATGGTAGGTAGTATAGTTTTTGTTTAGAAGACGGTACGGTATATGGCTGTGTCAATCAATAATAAAGAACTCACGGAGTCACGATCTATCGACGACTACCGTGCACGGATGCAGATTGCAGACCGAAGCAGGCATGCATGCATGGAGGCCGCCACGACCACGTCCACGCGCTTACCTTGCCGCCACGAAATATATACCTCTTGGTCGGTCAAAGACGACCTGGACGCTGGCGTACCGGTTTTGTTGTCCTCCGCTATATATGTGACCCTGGCCCAGGCCTTCTCAGCTGCACGGCGACCGCCGGCTCTTCCTTCCTGGCTCAGGAACACGCAGCCTAATTTGATCTACTCTCCCTCGGAAGAAGAAGAAACGATCACAGCACAGAGGCTTTGATCGACCAGCTTAGCAACGATGCTTAAGCCGTTCGAGCTTTTTCTGATTCTAGCTTCCGTCATGGTGGCTGCAGTCGGGATCTTGGCCATCGTCGCCAAGTGCTGCGGCTACAATGGCACCAAGGGCAATGGAGCAGGCTTCGGTGACGGAGGTGGGGGTGGAGGTGGGGGTGGAGGCGGAGACGGTGGAGACATAGAAGATGGAGGTGGGGGCGGAGACAGCACAGGCTTGACGGATGGATCCGGTGCGGGTGGGGCTGG
>NC_041393.1:29754641-29780585 GCF_002162155.2 Triticum dicoccoides
GGAGGCTGGGGCGGTGGAGGCGGAGGCGGAGGCGGAGACGGTGGTGGAGGCTGGGGCGGTGGGGGTGGAGGTGGAGACGGCGGGGCAAGCATCAGCATGGGAGGTGGCGGTGGTGGTGGAGGAGGTGGTGGCGGTTGTTAAGCAGGACATCATTCATTCGAGTTCTTAAAGTCGGAACAGGGGTTCAAGACTTCAAGCAGCACCGCCGGCGAAAAGCATCGATCGCCACCATAGTTGCAAGGTTGTATTGTGTTTTGCGCCTACTCCACGTCTCCGTGTTGACTGTAAATATTTGTATATTTGTATTCGTATCTCACGCATAAAAGTTGTATTGCGTGTGGAAAAGAAATTCCAGAAGACTGCACCACATGTACCAACACGCAAAACACCCCCGGTAGGATTCATCTGTTAACATTGAGATTTGGGTCGTACCAAGACATATTCACTAAACTAAAGTTTCTCTATGATGAAAAGCAGATCTTGTGGGATCATGTCGGTGTTTGTCTTCGGTGGATCCGACCGGATCGGTCTTCGTTCGTTTATGTCTGTATGTCTGCATGTTGGATCCTTTCAATCTACGTTTCTCTTCATTAGCGACGGTTGTTGTTCTAGTGTGTTGGTCCAGTGGGGCCTTAGCACGACGGCTTCCCAACTGTCTACTGCAAGTCTGCAACAATGTTTGTCCGACTCCGACAAGAAAGGGGCGATGATGGTGACGTGTCTTCGGCTCGC
Organism: Triticum dicoccoides; assembly: GCF_002162155.2. Classification (NCBI taxonomy): domain Eukaryota; kingdom Viridiplantae; phylum Streptophyta; class Magnoliopsida; order Poales; family Poaceae; genus Triticum; species Triticum dicoccoides. The sequence continues at coordinate 29,755,374 of NC_041393.1, forward strand.
TCTAGTGTTTGTAGTCGTCGCTAGGTGGTGTACGGACCTGGATATAAATTTTACTTCTAGTGTTCTTTGTACTATCTTGACAGTTGATGAATAGACCAGAAGTTTTTTCAAAAAAAAAGTGTCTAAAGCTATGGATTTAGAGTCACAATATATAATACTGTCTGTTTTGTTTTAATATAAATAAGGGGCAACTATTAAACAAGTGTCTCAATTTTACTTGTTCAATCAAATCGCTCTTCACCGTCTGATCGAGATCTAAAGGTCCAGCTGTCCAGCTACCTTTTTTTCATCAGCCTTCTTCTTCCCCCTATACTAAAAATAAAATAAAATAACAAATACTAAGGAAGAATGGATTAGATGATTCTCGTTGGTTTTGACACCCTTATACTTATCAAAAAGATATATAATTGCCCCCCTGCACTTGTGAGCTATCAAACATCTCCACCAAACTGTCGTCGGAGAGAACACTTTGTCCTATTACTCCCGGGCGGAGAGTGCCAACCCTGCCGCGAGTAAAAAGGACTTGAAGACTCAAGGATGCCGTCACGTGTAAATAAGAGGGACAAACGTAGCCGCTAGAGACGGAGTTGAGGTGACAACGAATGTCGTTCCACGCCCGCCCAAAGAACGTCGTTGAGACCAGAGGAAACCTACACTCATCGATGATGCCCCCAAGAGGAACGTTACACAACACGCTGCCACCACCTTGCGCACGGAGGAAGGCTCTTTGGCTAGCCTCCTGGCAACGGTGTTGGGTGCTCTCCTTTTCTATGTGTGTAACGAGCGGAATAGCGGCAGGTGGTCTTGGTGAGTTTGGTGCCGGCGGCCAAGCTTTGACCCATATCTGGAGGCCAAAATTTGTCGTGGTGGCCCTGGTGGCCTAAGGTTGGTGAGAGAGGTACCAAGCGAAAGCTCAGCACTTTGGTGCCAACAATGATGATGCTTGTAGGTGTCATGTCCCCTCAGAGGTGGCTTTATGACGCTTCCCCCTCCTTGTCTATTCACCCTTGTCCGGTTGGTGTTTACGTGACTTGTATATGATCCTTATGATATATAAATGAGGCATGTGTTATCATGCGAAAAAAGGTTGTTGTTCACGTGCATAGTTCCAAAATGGAAATACACGTATAACTCAATGCTACGTTTTTTGTATGACATGTAAATCAAAGAGCTTTGCTGCATATAGCCTTTTTTATGGTAATATGTTTCCCATCCATATCATAAAAGATTATGGTACAAGTCAAGTAGACATCGACCTGATAAAACTGAAAAGATAGTAGAACACTTGGCTTTACACAAAAAACCATGAACCAAGAAGGAAAATTACAATCAAGATTAAATAATTCCCTGAGCTTGACACCAACGCCCATGATCAACCTCCGGCACCACAACAACAACCACCAAAGGAAATATCATATGTATCAGCATTCTCTTATCATTATCATACAGAAAGTATTGTGTGTATAGCACCACTAGTTTTGAAATTATGTTCACGTGGTGCTCCCAAATGCATATGCATGTACCATAATGGAGGTACACTAATGGAGGCACCTATATGGTACTATCTGGTATAACCTTGTAAGATCCTTATCCTTCTGGCAGTATTGCAGTTCTGATGGTAGAGGATCGACCTCGAACATTGAGGAAACAGGGAAAATACGGAGGAAACTCTTGAAGATACATTGTCCAAGTAGAATGAAGATTACCTTATGGAGAATGGCTCATAATTATCTACCTACTGGTGATAAACTCCGAAACACATAAATCCCATGAGGTATGCGTGTTTTTTCTGTAATAGAGTTGAGACAATGGAACATTGTTTCTTCTTTTGCTGTTATGCCAAAGAAATTTGGGCCGAGTTGAAAAGGTATTTTTCATATCTTGCTAAATCTGAAGAGGTTTATTAATATTTGACACTGGTTGCTGGAATGGATAAATGCCGCATCAGATCTTCATGCATGCTATGTATTTTGCCGAGGCTATATGGCAAATCTTGGATAACAGAAATAACATAAGAACATTTTTGCTTCGGTGCAAGCCCTCTAAGCACATTAACGGATGAGATCTCTTCATATCCCTTCATAATCATGGATAGGATGGTCTTTTAAAACAAAATGTCATCTGCGCTGATACGCGGTCTGTGTCTGTATCGCCCGTAGATGCTCGGCATACTTTTTTCTCTTTCTTTCTAATCTTCAAAAACATGTGCCACGACGGATTCAAACTCCAACCCTCAAGGTTTACTTCAAGTTCTAGTGATCAACTGGGACAGGTTACATGTTGTGCACACTTGCCTTCTTTTTCGCTTCTTATGTGTCAAATGTAACATTATTTTTTGTGTAATTTTAAACCGGGTTTTGTTCTGTTTTATTTTGAGTTTTTTGTTTTTATTTTTCATTATTTTTCTGTTTTATCGAATGTGTGAACTTTTTAAAATAAAAAATAATTCTTTGAAAAAAATCTCAAATTTGTGAATCTTTTTCAATTTCTTGAACTTTTTTAGTGAACCTTTTTTTGAAAATCTACCCCAAAAATTCAAATCCGTGAACATTTTCTGCAAAATTGATTAAGTTTTTTTTCAAATGCACGAACGCTCGGCCAGACCCAACAGGGGCCCGACTGGAGCGATGGCGTCGCTTAGTTGGGCCAAGGGCTTAAGAGCTTTTTTTTTTTTCGTTTTTCTTCTATTTTTCATTATTTCATTTTTCTCCTTTTTGAAGTTTATTATTCTTTCGAAACCTCTGGAAAATTTGAAATATTGTTCGGAATACCAAAAATGTTCTTATTTGCAAATATTATTTACAATTTTAAAAACTGTTCTGAAATTTCAAAAAATGATTCCTTTTTGAATTTTGTGTTCACAAATTTAAGAAATATTTGTGTTTCAAAAATTAGTATTTTTTTAGAAAGTACATGCTTTACAATTTTTGGTAAAGATTTCATCAACTATTAAGGATTTGTTAACAATTTTTTAAAAGTTGTTCAAGTTTGTAAAATTTTCATAAAACATTTAAAATTCCAAATTGTTGATTTTTTTTAAAGAAATGATTAGGACATAAGAAAATGTTCATGTTGATTGACAATGAAAGAAACTGTAAATAACGGAAGCATTCAAATTAGGAACAACTACACACCCATGCTCTACCCGGAAGCACAATTGTGCTCCACATGGGAGTACATCGCACTTGAGCTCTCTTGTGAAACACACATGTGTTCCACATAGAAGCACACAGAAATAAATAAGCTGGCAAAACATGTGAAAAAACAGAAACCCAAAAAAGGAAATCTCCCAAAAACTAGAAACCCCCCCAAAAAATTAGAAACCCAAAAAGTCACACAACCGGAAAGAACTAGAAACCCCAAAAAATAGAAATAAAACTGGAGGCCTGAAAAGTAAAACAAAGAAAAGAAAAATCCCCCCAAAAAAGAAAACCAAAAACCTTGGGAAAACCATACCCCCCCCCTCCCGAAAAAAACAAGAAAACCCAAAACCCCTAGGAAAAAGCTGAAAAACTAAGAAAACAATTCTAATGGGAGAAGCGTCCATCACATGTCATGTGGCGCGCTAGGAGAAGTGCCCTCCACGGGGGACACCTGTTAACTAGATGCTCCCAAATTCAATGCATGAATGAAGCATGGTTGTGGGCGAGTTGCGGCTTGCCTGCACTCACCCTCGTGCTCCCCCACCATCAATTGTTCATTCAACGGTTCACAAAATTTTCCTCTCCAAACATCTCTTTTGTCGAGAAAAAAATCATTTGCTCCCATATTGCCATCTTTGCTTGTACATATTTCCTTTCCCCATTTCTATTCTGACAACCGACCTTGGGAGCGGAGGGATCTAGTGAACCACCAGCTATCGTCATGTTACCTCGACCTCACTCTGCTCCCATCACAACCCCTCCTAAGACATCCAAGAAAAAGGATGACGAGGATTTTGAGCGCTTTGCTGAAATGATTATACCTATCTTTTTGCGTATGCATTTAACTGATATGCTTAAAATGATTCCTTATGCTAAGTATATGAAAGATATTGTTACAAATAAAAGAAAGATACCGGAAACTGAAAATTCCATCATGCTTGCTAATTATACCTTTAAGGGTGGAATACCAAAGAAACTGGGAGATCCAGAAGTACCAACTATACCATGCTCCATTAAAAGAAACTATGTTAAAACTGCTTCATGTGATCTTGGAGTTGGTGTTAGTGTTATGCCCCTCTCTTTATATCGTAGACTTGATTTGAATAAGTTGACACATACTGAAATTTCTTTGCAAATGACCGATAAATCAACTGTTATACCCGTCGGTATTTGTGAGGATGTGCCTGTTGTGGTTGCAAATGTTACTATTTTAACGGACTTTGTTATTCTCAATATTCCCGAGGACGACAGTATGTCAATTATCCTTGGTGGACCTTTTCTAAATACTGCAGGGGCTATCATTGATTGCAACAAAGGCAATGTCACTTTTCATGTTAATGGTAATGAGAATACGGTACACTTTTCGAAGAAACAACCTCAAGTTCATAGTATCAATTCTATTGGAAAAATTTCAACGATTACTATTGGAGGTTTTGAATTCCCTCTTCCTACTGTCAAGAAGAAATATGATATTCTTATTGTTGGGGACATGCATATCCCCATTGAGGTAACCTAGTGTTATTCAAAAATTCTCCGGTTTCATGTTATTCGGAAGAAGTTTATTAACAAGACTTGATCAACCTTGTTAGTGGATTCCTTTTGATGAGCATGAGATGGATGAAGTTAGTTAGAAAGCACGACTCTCTATACCCTCCTTTTACTTTCTGTTATTTAGATTAAATAAAGCAAAAATAGTATTTTTTGTCTGTTTTCTGAATTATCCGTGGAATAAAAATACACCGAAAATAAAAGTTCTCCAAATGCCCTGAAAATGAAGTATGATTTTTTGTAGAATATTTAAGAATTGTTGGCACTTAGAACACACTAGGGGGACCCACCATTTGGCCACGAGGGCACAGGGCGCGCCCACCCCCTTGGGGCGTGTCCCCTGCCTCATGGGCCCCACGTGGCCCCCTCCACTTCTTCCAGCATCCAAACATTTCGTCTTCCTCCAGAAAAAATCATCCTATAGCTCAAACTCATGTTCTAGCTTGTTTTGCTGCCATTTTCGATCTCCTTGCTCAAAGCTTCATTCACAAAACTGCTTTGGGAGATTGTTCCTTGGTATGTGATTCCTCCAATGGTTCAATTAGTTTTTGTTCTAGTGCTTTATTTATTGTAAATTTTTTCTGCTGAGGTGACCCTCTTCTTGATCTTGCATGTCAAATTTATATGGTCTAAAGTAGTTTTAATGCATGATATAGCCTCTAGGCACTTGTGGGAGTAGTTGCTATCTATTTTATTGAGTTTGGTTCACATTTATTTTGAGTCACTAAAAATTTCAGAAATTTTTTCAGAGAAAGAAAATGATGAAGAGCTTGTTGAGGGGCTCCTCGAGCCGGAGCTCGAAGGACATGCAGAATGAGGAGAATAAAAAGTCCAAATACAATCTTCCTCGCACTGCGGAGGTCGGTCGTGTGAATGGCCTTGTGATGCGTTCTTGAGAGCCGTCGGAATTTACGACGACTTTATTATTTGGCCGAGAATGCAGGCCTCACCGACTTTCTCCACGACCAGTGTGAATAGTATCTCCTACTCACTAATATTTCCGTGCAAAACTTTTATTTCCATGCTAGAAAATCACCACCTTCAGTGGAGTTTTATTTATATGATGAGGTTAAGGAGATGTCACTCTATGATTTTTGTTTGGTTTGCAAGTTGCCTTTTGTGGGCAGCATCGAGGAACCACATCCTAGTGATGTGGATGGATTTATTGATAGAATTGATGTAGGGGAAACGAGAAAGGTTTCAGATGCAAGGACTATTAGTATACATTTTCCTGTTCTACGTTACTTTGCAATATTTGCTAGTATATGTTTAATTGGTCCAGGAACAGTGGGAACCATAGTGCTCCAGACCTTGCTATTTTGCGCCATGCTTTATTTCGTGATACACTTTCAGTTTAGGCATTATTGTTGCTAAACGGTTAAGTCTGAACCGTACAAAGGGCCCCATCTTTGGAGGTATCTTTGCTTCACGCCTTGCTAAACACTTTGAGATACCTATTAGGCATCATGAGAAAGAGAAAAAGTTGCTGCCCACTATTTTGCTAGACTATAAGAGTATGGTAGCACATGACTGTATTGTTAAAAATAAGAAGATACTTAAGTATAACTTGATATTTGCCAAAACTCATTGTGAGACTATTATGCTGCCTGCACCCTCTTTGTTTAACATACTTTCAGGCACGTACCTCATCCTGCCCGAGGACATTTATGCATACTGGAAGCTGACACAAGTCCCAGAGCCTGAGCCCAAGCCACCACTTGATCCATATCGATAGTCTGTTTATCAGTGGGATCCAGAGGAGCTCGCTAACTAGTGGCACCCCGAGGACCCTCCTCAGTAAACCTGAAAGTGCTAGTATTCGGGGGTGAATAGGCTATTTTTATGGAAGTCTTCAAAACATGGGTGTTTCGAAGACAAACGATAGAAATGATCCTATTGATATGCAGCAGAAGGTAGACTACACTAGACAAGCCATAGTCAAGTAAGCAATGAAGTGAAAGCATGAAGACTACAATCAACTAGGTAGATTGGATCAGGATGGAAGATAGTATGAAGCCAAACAGATAACAGTCTTCACACAGTGAAGTCAAACAGATAAGGCTAGTAGGCAAAGACATCACGAAGACAAACTGTAAGTAAGGTGAGAGAGGTAGGATAGAACTAGTTGCTCGGAGAGGACAAGGGCTTTGTTGGACCAGTTCCAGTTGCTGTGTCAATTGTACGTCTGGTTAGGGAGGCTGATATTCAACTCAGAAGACCGTGTCTTCACCTTATTCCCCTTGAGCTAAGAACACTTAGTCCTCTCCCAATCACTCTGGTAAGTCTTCAAGGGAGACTTCCAAACCTTCACAGACTTCGTTCACCGGCAATCCACAATGACTCTTGGATGCTCAGAACGCGACGCCTAACCGGCTGGAGGATTCATAGTCCTCGAGTGTAATAAGTCTTCAGATCACGCGGACAGAAAGACTTCAGTGATGCCTAACACTCTTTGGCTCTGGGTGTTTTGGGCTTTGTCCTCGCAAGGATTCTCTCTCAAAGGGTTCGGAGGTGGGTTGATCTCAAACGACAAAAGCCGTGCACTAACTCTGAGCAGCCACCAGTTTGTGGTGTATGGGGTGGGCTATTTATAGCCAGGAGGCAACCCGACCTGATTTGTCCAAAATGGCTCTGGGTCACTAAGGAACTGACACGTGTCCAACGGTCAAATTTCAAACACACGCGACAGCGTGACTTGGGCTACAAGTAAAGCTGACTCATCGAGCTCTGGATAAGATTTGCTCTCATTGTTTTCGCTCGAAGACATAGGATTTGGTTGAGCATCACTTCAGTCACTCTGACTTAGTTCACTTCGACCCCACTTAACAGTATGGTGGTTCCTATGACTCAACAAAGAAGAAAAAGGAAACTACGAAACAACTATGTCTTTGCACTCCATAGTCTTCATGCAATGTCTTCTCATGTCATAGTCTTCAACGTGAATGTCTTCACAGACCACCATTGTCTTCAATGTCTTCACACATTTTTAGGGGTCATCTCTGGTAGGTAAACCGAATCAATATGGGACTAGCTACTACCTGTGTTATCCTACAATTCTCACAAACACATTAGTCCCTCAACCAAGTTTGTCATCAATAGTCCAAAACCAACTAGGGGTGGCACTAGATGCACTTACAATCTCCCCCTTTTCAGTGATTGATGACAAACTGGTTGAAGTTTTCAACGGGGATAAAAGTATGTGAAGTTTAGTGTTATGAGTATTGTTTTCATACATAAGATGAGGCTCCCCTTCAAGATGTGCATATAAATGATTTGCGTTTGAATGCAAATGCACATGGCAGGTTATGCTTTGTGGAGGCCATCATCAAAGTGTGAAGACAATGCATTATGCATATAAGCAAATAACAAAGATAATGATATGCATAATGAAAAATGGACGTCTACAGAATGACTTCATGCGGGATTTATCATTGCATTACAGAATAGCAGATAAAGTAGCAAACGACCATCAAGTTTAAGTGTTACAACTCAGAGAACCAAATGTATCAAAAGACAAGAGTTGTAAGACTCAGCAAAAAATAATGCAGCCACCCATAAGGACCCGCTTGAAGACTATCAACTCATATGCTTCTCCCCCTTTTGTCAGTAATGACCAAAAAGGTTTGAAGACATAGAGCATCTACTCGTTCCCAAAAGGAGCAGATGGAGGAGCAGGGTCGACGATGGAGTTTGGTGGTGCAGAGGGGCCTGGTGTAGTGTCGATACACACCAAAGTGGTAGTTGGTGAAGTAGCATCATCTTCGTCATCGATGACTCTGGCATTGACAGTTGCCGCTGAGGAGGAGTACTCAGAGTCTTCGAGTGAAGGAGTCCAACACAAGACAACATTCCTGGGAGGAGTGGAATCAAATTTGAATCTCTCTGTGAAGCCATCTTGTAGAAGATCATCTTTAGAACTGAGTAATGTCAGACTCTTCCACGACCGCCGATAGGTTTCATGAGTGACAAATGCATTCTTGGTGGCTAGATTGCGAATGCGATTAACATCCACCAAGAGACTCTGCATCTGACGCTTGAGCCGGTAATGATGCTTATCTTGTTTCTGATGCAAGGCCACGAGAAGCTCTCGGTCATTGAGTACACAAGATCTCTTTCGAGGCCTTTGACCAATTGTGCTTTCAGTGGCTTCAGTATGGGCACAATGAGGTGCACGGGTTTCCAGCCAAAGGATAAACATGAGTTGCACCATGAACTCCTTCAACAAGTTGAGTGAAACTTTGACGATAAATGTTGTTAAGATAAATTGGCTCCTTGGCAGGCTCTGGGTATATGGCTTCAACAGACATATCAACCTCTGATAGAGGGCTGATAGTCCACAGCAGAGTGAAGCTTGATCAGTCGCATAACCCATGGAGCATAGAATTTCAAACCAAATATGTCTGAGACAGATGCAACAAATTGGCGAATGAAGAAATCCTGGGCATTGAAGCCGATGCCATTGAGAATATAAAAGACCAATGTCTTCATTGAGACTTCAAGCTTTGCCGCAGAAGAATGTCCCTTGATGGGCCATAGAGTTCGCCTTATAATATGATAGATGGTGTGGGGTAGATACTCTAGGTCTTCAACAAAGAATTCCTTAGGATATTCAGCATCTTGTGGCAGTGGCTTCATCATACTCAGCATTTGGCTCATATTGGGCTCAGGCTTCTAGAATATGATCTCTAAAGCATTGTGGTGAAGCTGACAACCAGGTTCATAAAGTTCACCTAGAGTGGGCAGGGCAGTAAGCTCAATGATATCTAGAGCTTTGGCTTCATGGTGTACATTGCCCGTCATCCACTCAAGGACCCAAGTTTTTGTATCCCTGTTGTAGCCACGAATATGAAGAGTAGCATAGAATTGTAACAGAAGCTCTTCATTCCAATTTTCTTTGTCAGTCACAAACTGCAGAAGGCCAGCATCTCTGAAGAAGTCTAGGGCTTCTTCCAAGCAGGGCAGTCCAGCAATGGCTTCACAGTCTAGGCGCATATGAGGAAAAATGTGCCCTTGATTGTATAAGACACAAGAATAATAACTGCGCTGCTGATATCTCGAGAACCGATCAGATGAAATTCTTGGCCTTGAATATGGGTTCTTGGCACTATCAAAGAAGGTGTTGTGTTCAATGAAACCATTCACATTGAACGATCCTGGCGAAGATGTAGTTCCTGGAAACCTTGGCAGCCTCAGTTTTGGCTTCTGGACCCGAGGCATGTGCTCCACATGATAATCAAATTGAGGTCCGGGAGTAGGCGGAGGAACCAGAATAGGCCATCAAACAGTGACAAGCTCGCCTTGGTAAAATGCTTGCTCAATGGTGTGAGGCCTTGGAGGTGGTACAGGAGCAGTGGCATTGACATGGGCTTCAGACTGCACATTGGTTACAGGTGCATCATTGGCTTCAGACACCATATTCACTGTAGGCGCCACATTAGCTTCAGCCATGACAACGTCATTGGCTTCAGTAGTGTTGTTGGTGGCCGCCTTAGTATTTGCAATCTCCACTTGAGGAGTTGGAGGGTCGGGCACAGACTCGTTGTCCTCGAGAACAGTTTCTTGATTGGCGGGGTGTGTGACAACACGCTCTTCTTCTTTACGGGGTTCTTGATGTTCCTTGGCTGATGCAGCCAATATGTCTTCAGCAGGCTTGGCTTCAGACTCAAAGACGTTCATAGTAGGAGTGGCTTCAGGAAACACTTGACGTGCTATTGAGTTGGGTTGCACTTCTCCTACTGGAACACTCGGCATAGTGACTTGTGGCCTTGGTCCTTTGCGAAGCTTACGGAATGCGGGCGATGCTTTTGGAGTGGGAGTTGTCTTGGCCACATAGTCATCATCATCAAGCACCGGAGTGGTGACTTGAGGTGGGGGAGCACTGGGTGAACCATGACTTGGAGTTTCTTGTTGGGGGCGATCAGCCCACGATGCATCCTGAGCGATTGGCATCAAGGGACAACCAATGCTGATGATTTCGCTGTTTGTGAGAACAGGCAATGATAATGTTTGGTGCTCGATCTGAGGAAGAACTACATCATCTTCTACATTGTCTTAGGGACCAATGTCTTCAGCTGCGGTGGGGTCAACAGCTGGAACAACTTCAGCTTCAGGAGCCTCTGTGGAAGCAAGCTCGTGAAGTACTAGATGGCGCTCTTGGTGGGAAGATGCAGGACGAGCAACAGAGAGGGGATCGACAAAAAGGGGCTCTGAGGGAGCAGCCCGATCCTTCTTCGAAGACTTTGTCTTCCACTTCTTGGCCTATGGAGCATCATCAGAGACATTTTTGTTCTTGCGTTTCCTGGCTTCGGCCACGGCTGCCCTTGTCTTCTTCGGTTCTGAAGCAACTATGGGGACCTTAGGCTTCGAGCCTGTCATGCTGGCAGGGAAGACTATGCGAGGTGCTTCCCATACTGACGCCTCAGATTGGGTCATAGTTGGCTTCTTCTTTTTGGCAGCCATCTTGGGGTTGATGCCTGGACGCCCAAGAGCCTTACGCTTTTCAGCTTCATTGTGAGCCTGAACACATTTTGCAGCGAGGTGTTTCATCCGCTCTCTTGAACCTTTTGCTTCTTCACATTTCTTGTGAAACGCTTCCTTGAGGTCATGCAACAACTGCTTGAAGTTCTGAACATCAGTGACACTCAGCTTGGCCATGTGCTTCTTGAATTGAACCTTTTCATAGTCAATCTTGTTCTTCAGCTCAACTATCTTCTGAGCCAGAGCAAGCTCATTAGCAATGGCACTGTGGAAAGCGACACTGATGCCAATGGGAAGTTGAAGATCATCAATACTGAGATCCGGATTGGCAAACCATTCACCAATGAAGTTATTTAGGATGTCCACATCAAAGAGGGGCAGATCGTTGAAGATTTTCGCCTCTTGTTTGCTCTTGATCAGCAGCTCAAGAGCATCCTCACCAAGATCAATGGCTTCATTCTCGTTCCTCAGAACGGCAGCTAGGGTTAGTGCTTGACCAGAACTCAGAATGAGCTTCTTCTATAGAGACATCTCGATCTTCTTGGAGATGCGAGAGAGATCTTCAGATTGCATACTGGAAGCAGGAGGAGCAGTTGCCAATGGCTTCACACGTGAAGCTTTTGGTGCGACAGAGGGTTTTGAAGCCTTTGACTTCTTTTGCTTCTGTGGTTTAGGAGGAGCTGGCGCTTCATCAGAATCTGTGTCATCAGCTGAGTGATCCACGGCGGCCCCTTGAACTAAAATGTGAGTGATGAGGCCTTCGAGGTTATATAAGGGGCTGATAACGTTGGGATTGGCATCACGGGTGCCATCAGCCCGAGGAGCAGATGTACCGGGGTTGAAGTCGAGTCCAAATGCTTCTTGTTCTTCACAGCAGAATCCTTGGCAAACTTGAAGTTGCACTTGAACAGATTGTCTTCACAACACCATAGCAGAGACGATGGGTCAGCATTCTCTGGCTGTGGTCCGCGAACCATGCATGGGTAGAAGCCTTGATCAATGGCTTCGGACAGGGACTTGGGTTAAAGATTTTTGTATAAGATATCTCCCCAAGGTCACTTGATGGCATTTTTCTCGGCATACTCAGCAGTGACAAATCTGTACTTAAACCATATCTCTGCCCAATATCGTCGAATCCACTGGATTCGAGTTTTGCATTCACCATAGGTCTCTTCAGGGTCTGTCTTGTACATTTCATAGAGATCAGGTGGCAAATCTTTGGATGTATTCCCACGGCGCTATCTGCCGCCCTTTCTAGCTGACTTTTCTGTGGCCATGAAGTTTAAACTGAAAGGCTTTAGAACTTGCAAAGGCTTCCGACGGCTGGTCAGACAGGAACTGGCTTCAGGAGAATTGATGTGACACTATAAGAATTCTGCAAATGAATGCAGACTATGAGAACCAAGGGATTCTCCCACGGACATGTACATGTGATAGCATTAGAGGTGCAAGGGAAGGGGAAGAGGTCATATGCATTCTCAGAAGATTTTGAAGATAAATTAGTTTGAAGATATTGACCTCATAACGCGAAGACATTCACTTATTTGTTGAGAGTTGGTTCCAGATTTGTACGAATCCAAGAATAGGTAAAAGTGAGGAATCTAACTTGTAGTGAAGCATAAGTGAATATACTAGGCATAATATGAGATGCAGAACAGGATAGATTCAATTTTGTAAGCATAGAAACCACTTTTGGTAAAGAAGGATGAATCTATCGGATCAAAAAGGCAGTAAAAGTAAGTTTTAATTACCACACGAAGAACTGCTAGACGGAACAGTAGGAAGCTGAGCAGTTCAATCTCCCGTGCCCTAAGTTGGCGACGGAAGACACCTACGGCGGCGGCGGAGAAGACGAGGTCCGCGGTCGGCGTGAGGACAGTGTCAATGAGGTTGCGGCAGCTAAGCGCTTCGTCGCCGGCGTCGTCAAGAGCTAGCGGTGGCGCTATGGTTTGAGCGAGGTGTGGAGGTGGAAGAAGGATTTTGACCGCGATGTGATGTGTATTTATAAGGAAGGGGACAACACAGCGCAATTACTCAGGTGCCCCTGGCGGTTCACATCTGTGGGACACGTGGAAAACATGCAACACATTGGAAGTTGTTCCATGTTCCCACGCATGCCTGGATTGTCGGGTGGTCGTTCCGGCTTCTCCGGTTTTCAGGAAATAAGGATGCAGCATTAATAATAGATTAAATGTTTGTCAGATTGTCATCTACTGACAAGGACTTAGAGAAGGCAATCGACAGGTTTCAATAGAATGCATATGATTTGGACAAGTAGAGTTGAGGTAGAAGCATATAATAGGTTAGTGTCCGATCACATTCACTTAGATCGAAAGATTCAAGAGTGAAGACATAGCTATAAGTGAATCCTGTAGAGGACAGAATATATATATATATATATATATATATATATATATATATATATATATATATATATATATATATATATATATATATATATATATATGAACCAAATCAACATTGTGAAGATAAATCATGAAGACAAATCAATGTTGAAGACAATCCAAATGCAAAGACTTTGCAATTGTAACGCCAAGAGAAACACTTCAATAAGAATTTGGTGGTGGCGTTACCCACCGTATAGGAAGTATTAGACCCAGACACGACGCACAATTATCGTGGCGCTTCGAAGTCAAATTCCAAATTAATGTATTCACACTCAGAGGGTAAGTCTTCATTGATTGAAGATATACATTACTTCGTGTGTTGCACATCTAAGTCGTCAACATGCATAAGCGTTAGTATGTGTGTCCATTCACAGGACATTCGTGGATTCTAAGATATTAGCTCACACCGCAACTTGCAAAACCTTTTCACATCTAAGGGCTTAGTGAAGATATCTGCCAGCTGCTCTTCAGTGTTGACGTGAATGATACCATTCTCTTCCTTGTTGACATGATCTCTGAGAAAATGATGACGGATCTGAATGTGCTTTGTCTTCGAGTGCTGAACTAGATTCTTGGAAAGCTTGATGGCGCTTTCATTGTCACAGAAGAGTGGCACATTCTTCGTGTTGATGCCATAGTCCTTGAGAGTTTGCTTCATCCATAGAAGCTGAGCACAGCATGATCCAGCAGCAATGTATTCAGATTCAGCAGTGGAGAGTGATACACAGTTCTGCTTCTTTGAAGACCAACAGAAAAGTGATTGACCAAGAAAGTGACATGTTCCTGAGGTGGATTTGCGATCAACCTTGTCACCATCATAATCATCATCAGAATACCCAATCAGATCAAATGTTGAGCCCTTTGGATACCATAATCCTATCGTTGGGGTGTAAGACAAATATCAAAGAATTTGCTTCACCTCTAGGTGATGCGACTCCTTTGGTGCCGCTTGGAATCGGGCACACATGCAAACGCTAAGCATTATATCTGGCCTAGATGCACATAAGTAAAGTAAGGAACCAATCATGGAGCGGTATACCTTTTGATCAAACTCTTTACCATTGTCGCCAAGACCCAGATGACTTTTGGTTGGCATTGGCGTCATGTATCCTTTGCAGTCTTGCATTCCAAAGTTCTTTAGGCAATCTTTGAGGTATTTCTCTTGTGATATGAAGATGCCATTTCTCTGCTGATAGATTTGAAGACCAATAAGAACTTCAACTCACCCATCATGGACATCTGATATTGCTCTTGCATCATGTGCCCAAACTCATCGTTGTATCTCTTGTTAGTGTAGCCGAAGATAATGTCATCCACATAGATTTGGCACACAAACATTTCACCGTCATATGACTTCATGAAGAGTTTTGGATCTAGTGAACCAGGTTTGAAGCCTTTGCTCTTCAAGAAGTCTTTGAGCGTGTCATACCAAGCGCGAGGAGCTTGTTTGAGGCCATACAGTGCCTTGTTGAGCTTGTACACCATATCAGGATGTTTTGGATCTTCAAAGTCAGGTGGTTGTGCAACATACACTTCTTCTTCAATCTTGTCGTTGAGAAAGACACTCTTCACATCCATTTGGTACAGAAGGATATTGTGATGGTTGGCATATGCAAGCAGTATGCGAATGGCTTCAAGTCTTGCCACAGGAGCAAATGTTTCATCAAAGTCAATCCCTTCTATTTGAGTGTAACCTTGAGCAACCAGACGAGCCTTGTTTCTGACAACTTGACCATGTTCATCTTGTTTGTTGCAATAGATCCATTTGGTGCCAATGATATTATGCTTGCGAGGATCAGGACGCTTGACTAGTTCCCAGACATTATCCAGCTCGAACTAATGAAGCTCTTCTTGCATGGCTTGAATCCATTCAGGTTCCATAAAGGCTTCAACAACTTTCTTGGATTCAGATATACAGACAAATGCAAAGTGCCCACAGAAATTTGCCAGTTGTGTTGCTCTTGAACGAGTGAGTGGACCAGGTGCATTGATGCTGTCAATTATCTTCTCAATCTATACTTCATTTGCAACACGGGGATGCACTGGACGAAGATTTTGCCCTTGCAGATTATTTTCTTCAGCTTCAGCATTGACTTCAGGCTGAGCATTGTGTTTAGGTTGACTTGGTGCAATGATGAGTTCATCTTCAGCCCGAGCTTCGGACGGTATGATTTCTCCAGTACCCATGAGCTTGATACATTCATTAGGAGGAACTTCATCTAGCACATTTGGCAGGTGCTCTCTTTGCGAGCCGTTAGTCTCATCGAAGCGCACATCCACAGTTTCAACCACTTTATAGTGAAAGAGGTTGAAGACTCTATAGGAGTGCGAATCCTTTCCGTATCCAAGCATAAAATGTTCATGTGCTTTTGGTGCAAATTTTGAAGTGTGATGTGGATCCTTGATTCAGCACCTAGCACCAAATACTCTAAAGTAACTGACGTTTGGCTTCTTACCAGTTAGCAGCTCATATGATGTCTTCTTTAGGAGCTTGTGAAGATAAACTCGGTTAGTGATGTGGCATGCAGTGTCAATGGCTTCAGGCCAGAACTTCCTTGGAGTCTTGTACTCATCTTGCATCGTCCGAGCCATCTCGATGAGGGTTCTGTTCTTGCGCTCCACGATGCCATTCTGCTGAGGTGTGTATGGAGCAGAAAACTCATGAGTGATGCCAAGTGTATCAAGGTAAGTGTCGAGGCTGGTGTTCTTGAATTCTGTGTTGTTGTCACTTCTGATGTGCTTGATCTTAACACCGTAGTTTGTCATGGCACGATTGGCGAAGCGTCTGAAGACATCCTGCACTTCAATCTTATAGAGAATTATATGCACCCATGTATATCTTGAGTAATCATCAATAATTACGAAACCTTAGAGACAAGCAGTGGTAGTAAGAGTAGAGTAATGAGTAGGGCCGAATAAGTCCATGTGAAGCAGCTCGAAGGGCTGAGATGTCGGCATGATCATCTTCGAGGGATGCTTGGCCCTAGTCATCTTCCCAGCTTCACAGGCACCACACAGGTGGTCTTTCTTGAACTTGACGCCTTCGATGCCCACGACATGCTTCTTCTTCGCAAGAGTGTACAAGTTCCTCATGCCTGCATGTCCTAGCCTCCGATGCCAAAGCCAGCACTCTGAAGCTTTTGCTAGAAGACATACGACTTGCTGTGGTCCTGCTGAGAAATCTACCATATACAGATCATCTTTCTGAAACCCTTCAAAGACTAGAGATTTGTCAGATTCCATAAGTACAAGGCAACGATATTTTCCAAATATCAAAATCATGTTCAAATCACATAATATTGATACAAACATTAAGTTGAAACCAAGGGATTCAACAAGGATCACTTTATCCATGTGCTAATCCTTTGAGATTTCAACTCTACCAAGACCCAATACCTTACTTTTACCAGTGTCAGCAAATGTGATATGACTCTTTGTAAGTTCATCTAGTGCCACCTCTAGCTAGTTGGTTTTGGAGTATTGACGACAAACCTGGTTGAGGGACTAATGTGCTTGTGAGAATTGCAGGATAACACAGGTAGTAGTCCCTCATTGATTCGGTTTACCTACCGGATATGACCCCTAAAAATGTGTGAAGACATTGAAGACAATGGTGGTCTGTGAAGCTATTCATGTTGAAGTCTATGACATGAGAAGACATCGCATGGAGACTATGGAGCGCGAAGACTTAGTTGTTTTGTTGTTTCTTTTTCTTCTGTGTTGAGTCATAGGAACCACCGCACTGTGAAGTGGGGTCCAAGTGAACAAAGTCAGAGTGACTAAAGTGATGCTCAACCAAATCATGTTTCTTCGAGCGAATACATGAGCAAATCTTATCCAGAGTCGGATGAGTCAGCTTTACTTGTAGCCCAAGTCAAGCTGCCGCGTGTGTTTGAAATCTGACTGTTGGGACACGTGTCAGTTCCTTAGTGCACTACTAGGGAAAAGCCTATACACAGAATCTTATCAGCAGCGCGCTTTAAAATAAGGCGCTGCTGCTAATTAGCAGTAGCGTGCTCAGGGGTAACTCGCTGCTGAAACAAATATAGCAGTAGCGCGCCCGCTCAAAGACACGCTACTGCTATAATTCCCACGAGGCCGCCGCGAGGCTAGTTATAGCAGCAATGCGTTATAACGATGGGCGCTACTGCTATGTAGCATAGTAGCAGCGCATTTTTCCAATAAGCGCTACTGCTAAGTTTACTACAAAAATTTAGTCCCACCTCGCTCCGTGAAGAGAGTTTCTACCACCTTAAATATGTTACTTCTCAAACTTTGACAAGCACTTGGTCTTCATTGAACTCTATGTGTAGAATTTGTGGCTGCAATATGAGTCTTCACCTGTTCCTAAACCGGTGAGGACTCATATTGACAAATCAGATTGTACACAAAAAGATCGTTGATGATCAATGTATTTTTGATATATCGAACAAAGTCTATTTTTACATGCTGATAGCAGTAGCGCTTTATTGTGAAAGGCGCTGCTGCTAGATAGCTTAGCAGTAGCGTCTTTTACTACAGCGCGCTACTGCTAAGCCATTCATCTCCCACCCCCATCTCCTCTATCCGATCCACTCACACAGTCACACACTAGCTCACTAGATCCCCTCTCAATCCCCCGCGCCGGTCCACCCCCGCCGCCCCTCCTCCGTCTGCACCGCCGTCACCTCCTCCTCCTTGCTGGACTCGGTACCTGCCTCCTCCTCCGTCCTCCCTCTCCACTCGCCGCTGGCCGGCCCCTCCTCGCTCCGCCTTCCTCCTCCGTCCTCCCTCCACTGGCCGCGCCGGCCGGCCCCTCCTCGCTTCGCCTTCCTCCTCCATCCTACTCTCTTCTCCCTCCTCGAGTCGCCCCTCCTTCTCCCTCCTGCCCGCTACATTTTGATTTAGTAGCTAGGCTAGTTCATATGCAACATTTTGATTTAGTTGATTTAGTAGGCTAGTTGATTTAGTTGACTTAGAACATTTTGATTTAGTTGATTTAGTAGGCTAGTGGTGAGTTGATCAGCTTCTCCTTCCGAGCAGAAAGACCCAGGCTAGCTGTCATTTATCTCAACCTGGTGGAAGATGATGAAGATGACGAAGATGATGAAGATGATGAAGATAATGAGGACCCACTCGATGAAGATGATGAGGACCCACTTCGTGAAGCCATCGTAGCTCAAAGAACAAGGCTGAGTGAGGAGGAGGTGTCCAACCTGTGG
Organism: Triticum dicoccoides; assembly: GCF_002162155.2. Lineage (NCBI taxonomy): Eukaryota > Viridiplantae > Streptophyta > Magnoliopsida > Poales > Poaceae > Triticum > Triticum dicoccoides. The sequence goes on from NC_041393.1 coordinate 29,774,151, forward strand.
GACATAATTCCGCCACGTGCTGACTTTGTCAGGGTGCCATTCGTGACTTGCTTGACAAATACCATGGTTGATCGACATGATATGGTATGTTATACTTACAAATGCAAATTATCCGATGAATTACTTAGTGTACAGTCCAATGATATGGTATGTTGTGTGGAATCTAGTCGATGATATGTTTTAGTGTAGAGTTCGACCACATGCTTATTAGTGTAGAATCTAAGGAAACTATTAATAGTGTAGATAATCCATATGTACTTATTTGCGAGGCTATTTATTAATTGATATGTTTTTCTTATTTAGAAATTGGCAAAGAGCATATCTGTGAGTTATGGTATCGAGCCTGATGAAGAAGGCTCAGCTGGACTACGCCGTACTGCAAGGGGCTCCGTCACAACCTGTACTTACCGCGTGGACACGGACGGTCACACACACTTAAACTCAGTTGGGTGGAAGAAATTACTCGATGGCAACAATCTTTGTGTTGGACAGGCCATCCTAATTACTATCAGGAACACCAATCGTCCAGGCTTGAGGATGATGATTGTCTTCGATATCAATCTAGAACTACATATGTGTGTGTGGCTATATCATCTAGAACTACATATGTGTGTGTGGCTATATCATCTAGAACTACATATGATGATCGTCGTCGATATCATCTAGAACTACATATGATGATGGCCATTGATATGACCTTGTACTGCTTGAGGATGCATGTTGACTATGCATGAAATTGTTATCTAGTACTCCCTTCATTCCAAATTACTCGTCGTGGTTTGAACTAAAACCACGACAAGTAATTTGGAACGAAGGGAGTACTACCTAGTAATGGTTTATGAATTGATATCTACTAGCAGTACCTAGTATCTAGTATCTGAAAGGGAAACTGAAAGGGAAAGGGGTAATGGGAAAATGATGAAAGATATAGCAGTAGCGAGGGATGGCGAAATGGCTACAGCTAGGTAATAGTAGCGCGTTCTTAAAAAGCGTTGCTGATATCATCAACAGTAGTAGCGCGGGTAAGGGCCGCGCTACTACTATGAGTTAGATGTAGCGCCTTATTAGTAGCGTGGCCACCCGCGCTGCTGCTAGCCTCAAAACCCGCACTACTACTAGGGTTTTCCCTAGTAGTGGTGAACCAGGGTCATTTCGGACAAATCAGGTCGGGTTGCCCAGTGGCTATAAATAGCTCACCTCCTAAACCATAAATCGGTGGCTGCTCAGAGTTAGTACACGGTTTTTGTCGTTTGAGAGCAACCCGCCTCCGAAGCATTTGAGAGAGAATCCTTGCGAGGACAAAGCCCAAACCACCTAGAGCCCAAAGAGTGTTTGGCATCACTGAAGTCTTTCTATCCGCGTGATCTGAAGACTTGTTACACTTGAGGACTGTGAATCCTCCAGCCGGTTAGGCGTCACGTTCTGAGCATCCAAGAGTCATTGTGGATTACCGGTGAACGAAGTCTGTGAAGGTTTGGAAGTTGTCGGATTTTGGGTTCTGGCAGACCCTCTAGATTCGAACACTGGGGTGCGCGGGGAGATTTCACCCTCTGCCTACCTGCACCTCACCGCCTTGCTATGATCTAAGCAATCAAAGGAACAACACAAGATACACAGAGTATATACTGGTTCAAGCCACCATTGTGGTGTAATACCCTACTCCAGTGTGTGGTGTGGTGGATTGCCTCTTGGGCTGATGATGAACAATACAAGGAAGAACAGCCTCGCGGGGGTCTGTTCTTGGCTGGTGCGATGAACTACTAGGGGGAGTTCAGTCGCTCTCTCCATCGATTGGTCCGTTGTGATCTGATCTCCCCTCCTCTACCTTGTGGTGGCTAGTCCTATTTATAGGCAAAGGCCCTGGGCCTCTTCCCAAATATTGAGCGGGAAGGGCGCCGACAATTGGCCATTTTAAAGGGGAACATCTAGTACACTTATCCTGACTAAAGTTGGTCCTCGCCTGCCAAAGGCTCCGGTGGTGACGCCGGCTTGGGCTCCACGATGACCTCCATCCTGCCGCTCTGCTGGTCTTGGTCTTGTTGCACCGAAATGGATGCCTTTGCTTGATGCTCTCGCCTGCGCTTGCTCCCTTTGCACCAAAGAGGAAAGAAGGACACTGCGCGGGCTGGCGCCCGCCTGGCGCCCTTGGCGTCATGGCTTGCGTCATGGGCACCTCGTGAGGTACCCCGCCTTGATCTCTCCGCCTCCTCGCGAGCCAGCCTGATGAGGCCGTGCCTGAGAAAGCCTCCTGTCGTCCGCCCCGCGAGGCTTGGCCCCTCGCGAGGGTCTTGAGCTCGTGCTGATGGAGATGGGCCATGCTGGGCCGCCCCTTGAGCCACGCCGCAGGCCACAGGCAGGCAAGTCTGGGGAACCCCGTTCCCAGAACGCTGACAGTAGCCCCCGGGCCCAAGGCGCGCCCGGACTTGGCTGAGCAGAGAGGCGAAGGGGCAAGTGCGAAGCGTCGCGGGCCCTAACAGCCTGCGGCCTTGGGTGCCGCATGGCAGTTGATTGGACGTGGGCGGCTCCGCAACTACGTGAATCGACAAAAGAGCGGCATGTGCCTAGGCTTTGCTTCCCTTGCTTCCTCCGGTCATTGCCTGTATCCCCTTTCTTGCGCTCTTCCTTCCTGCCTCCGAAATCTTCAGATCTACCTTGACCGTGCGCCCTAGCAAGACATGGCGCCTCGCCAGACCCCGGCCGAATCTTGGTACTCGCCTGCCTTGGACTCGCCGAATGTGTCGGAGGCGAGCCTTGCCCGGATGCGCCGGATGGTGGCGGCGCAAGGCATCGACGGGGCGAAGGTGTTCAAGGCCGGCTCCGCCCTTCCTGAGGCCCGAGGGAGCACCTTCTATCTGCTCTTCGTAAGCGCCATTGCTGCCGGTCTGGTGCCTCCCTTTTCTGAGTTTTTCTTCTCTGTCCTCCGCCATTACGACCTGCAAGCTCTGCATCTCCACCCCAACTCTATTCTTCTTCTGGCGATCTTCGCCTACTATTGCGAGGCTCACGTCGGAGTGCAGCCCTCAGTGGCCTTGCTGCGCCACTACTTCTCCCTCCGGCCCTCTCGTGGTGCCATCTCCGCATGCGCGAGCTTTGTCGCGTAGGGCGGCTCCAACGCCATCTCGAAGCCCGGGAAGAGGATTGAGGGCTTCAGGAGCAAGTGGGTCATGGTAGATGTTGGGCGCATCCATCCTCGGCTGATTCTGCCCACGGGGCAGCCCACGAGCTCTGATGATTGGTCTCGCACGGAACTCGTGGACCCCCACGCGAAGCCGGTGTTGGAGAAGATGGACGCGGATCTGAGGCCAGGAAACATGTCGGCGGCGAAGCTGACTGGTGCGTCGCTCCTGAGGGAGTTCCTGGAGCACCAGGTGGCCCTGCTTCATAAGTACTCGCTTCCGCTGTGGAGGCCCCGCCTGAGCCCCGCAGTCTTGGCCAAGAAGACCTGGCCGCGGTCCTCCAATCTTTGGTCGGAGAAGACGTGGCGAGGCTGGAGGGCGCCCCTGTGCCCCTGTTTCTTCGAGATGATTGGGAGAATGTGGTGGACTCCATGCCCGTCTTCAATGGGGACGGGCCCGTGCCCACGGAGGCTCCCGAGGACCCGGCGGCCCAGGCGACGGTGAACGTGTCCTCCGGCGACTCTAGCAAAGAGGAGGAAGAAAAGGAGCGGGAAGGGGAGCCTGACTCCGAGGTTACCGACGGGGAGTCGAGAGCGCCTCTTCCCCGGCGCAGGCCCCGCGCTCTCCGCCTCCCGCCGAGCGATGACAAGGATGATGACGAGCGGAGCGGCGGGAGCTTGCCCCCGATCTCGAAGAAGGCCAGGTCTGGGCTGGTCCCCCTTGGGTCTGCCCTGGCTCTGAGGCGATCCTCAGACGTGCCTCCTGCTTCCGAGCCTCTCGAGGCTAATCCCAGCAGCCGGCTCTCGGGCTTCAAGTATGGCCGGAGGTCGCTCGAGCTCGCGAGCGGCGACCAGTAAGTGCTTGATTCTTGTTCTATTCCTTGCTTTGTCGTTGAGGCTTGATGTCTGTATCTCTTGGTTAGGCTGGCGCCTGCGGCGAAGAAACTGGAGGGGGCTCCTGAGGCTCCATCCGGGGCAGCGCCTCTACCCACGAAAGAAGGTGGCTGCAAGGAACATGCCTCTCCTTCCCGGTCGTCCTTGCGAGGCCTGGTGGAGCTGGCTAGGGCGAGCTCATCCCCCATGGCCCAAGTGATTCCTGAAGTATCCTTGCCTGATGCCATCGCCACAGCTGTTGGGGCGTAGTAGGTCCTGCCTCAGGATGCTGTGGTTACGCTGCCGTCCTCTCCTCCTACTCCACCAACTGCTGTCTCTCCGACTCCTTCCACCATCCTGGATCGCGCCGCTGCCGAACTGGACCGGCTGCGGCAAGATCTTCTGGGCGTCGACCCTTGCTTGGTGGTCGGGCGCTTGGAGCTGGCTTCTGGCTGGATTCGCTTTGACGCTTCGATTCCAGCGGCGCTGGTTCAGGCCTCAACGGCCTGCGACAAGGAGAAGCAGGCCGTCCTCGGGGCAAAGGCCGCTCGAGACGCCGCCTTGGGAGAGGCGGCCGATGCCCAAGGTCGCTGCAAGGCGCTGGAGAGCGAACTGCAGGGCCTGCGGGACCAGCTTGCTGAGGAGGTCCGCATCCGCCAAGAGAAGGAAGAAGACCTGAAGGCTCGCGAGGCGGCCATCAAGGACCGAGACGCCAAGCTTAACAAGCACCGTGACCGCTTGGGTGCACTGGAGCAGGAGTTGGAGGCGTCGAAAGCCGAGCTAGACGGCAAGGCGCGGGTCCTTGCCGAGGACTGCGAGGCCTTCACGGAGACGGAGGTGAAGGTTCGCGGCTTGCTGAAGTCGCTCTATGACAGCGGCCTGGAAAGCCTGCTGGCCGGCGCTGAGGACGGCCCCGCCAAGCTGCTCCCCTTCATGGTCTGTGCTCTTGAAGATGTCACCCTTGGCCTTGGCCCTACGGCTGAGGCCGAGGCGCGCGTCCTGTCTTCTGCAGCGCTGACGCGGGTCCTTACCCACGTTTACCTTCGCGACCCCAACGTCGACCTCGACAGCCTGCTAGAGCCAGCGAGCGGCGAGCTTGCCGCTGCCACTGCTGAGGCCGTGAAGGGTCGTGCGGAGGCTCTGCTGTCAAAGTTCCGGGCCTTCAGCACCAATCCGAAGCGAGGCGCTGCCGGTCCTGCGGCTCCATGAGGCGAACCCGCTCCGCACAGCTCCGCCGCCAACAAATGACTCCGTCATGGCTCTTGTCCTGCTTTCAGCTTCTGCAACATGCATCATGCCTCGGGGAGGCGTTTAAACTTGTGTTTGGTGTCCTGATAACAGTTATGGACTGTAATATTTGCTTTTGAATTCCTTGAAATTTGCGCTCTTCCTACTTGCTTATGTTCTACACCGGCAGAGCCCGGCCCCGCGCATACCTCATCCGCCGTTAGCCCCGACTAGAAACCAGGACGGGACAAAGGAGTGAGGGGCTACGTGACAAGTTAGGCTCCTGAGTCGCGATGCTCAGGAGTCCCCCTTGGCGCACGAACAGCAAGTAGGGAGGTGAGATGTGTGGGTGAATCTACCATTCCACGTCTGCAGAGCCCGGCCCCGCGCATACCTCACCGCCGTTAGCCTTTCGGAACTAAGGAGTGAGGGGCTACGTGACCAGTTAGGCTCCTGAGTCGCGATGCTCAGGAGTCCCCCTTGACGCTCAAATGGCCTTCGTACCTTGGCTCCGCTCGGGGAGAGACGAGCGACGAACCAGGCCCGAGGGGCCTGGCTGGGTGGCGTACGTCTGGGCGTGACCCAGGCGCAGCCCCCGTGCCCAGCCCCCTCGCGCGGCACTCCCGAGGGGAGGCGTTGCGATGAGACTAGACACTAAGCTCTGGGCTCCCTGAGGTTGATGTGGCCAAGGGCCACCCTCAGTTGTTTATCCCCAGTGCGGAGCATAGCGCTTTCGTATGTGTATGGGCATAGCCGCTCCTTGGTAGTGTCGTCAGACAGCGCGGAGCATGGTGCTTCCACTGGTGCGTGGGAGGGGGCTCCTCCCGGGGCGTGTACAGCCCCGCCCTAATATGTGGCCGGCACGGTAGGGCATGAGGAGTTGTATCTAGGCACCCATGAGCCAGCGCGGGACTCACGGGGCCCTACCTCAAGGCGGGTTGCGCCTGGCACTGGGCCTTAACTTGTGATGTGTTCCTGCAAATTTGGCTAGATGCTGATGCTCTACGTCCTCGGGTCCCGGCCCTCGAGCTAGTCTCAGCCGTCGCTGGTTTGCCGGGGTGCGATGCCGTGGACAAAGCCAGAGGGTGAGGGCTGGAGAGCCGGTAGGAGCCCTGATTCGCGATGCTCAGGTACCCCCCCTTTAATGCGCAAGCTTGGTTAGATGTCGACGCTCTACGTCCTCGGGTCCCGGCCCTCGAGCTACTCTCAGCCGTCGCTGG
>NC_041393.1:29780980-29861492 GCF_002162155.2 Triticum dicoccoides
GTCGCTGGTTTGCCGAGGCACGATGCCATGGACAAAGCCAGAGGGTGAGGGCTGGAGAGCTGGTAGGAGCCCTGAGTCGCGATGCTCAGGTACCCCCCCCCTTTAACGCGCAAGCTTGGTTAGATGTCGACGCTCTACGTCCTCGGGTCCCGGCCCTCGAGCTAGTCTCAGCCGTCGCTGGTTTGCCGGGGCACGATGCCGTGGACAAAGCCAGCGGGTGAGGGCTGGAGAGCCGGTAGGAGCCCTGAGTCGTGATGCTCAGGTACCCCCCCTTTAACGCGCAAGCTGCCGACATCAAGGAAGAAGAGGTGCCACGGACGGGCACCAAATAACAAGCATGATGGGTCGAATGGATGGCCCGAAGATAAACGCAAGAGGGGTACACGCCGCTGGGTCTGACCCGAGTGACTTGGGGATGATGCAGCCCGAGGGGCGCCCCCAAAAAAGTAAGCTAAAAACACGAGCAAAAGGGATACACGCCGCAGGGACGGACCCACGTGGCCTGGGAATGATGCAGCCCTGAGGGCGCTCCCAGCTGGAAACGAAACTTGAAAGATGTCACCTGATAGTGTTGACGATGAAGGGGTGTTGAAGTAGCAGACGTAGCGGGCTGCGGGAGCCGATCTTCACGAGCCCCCAGGCCCAGGAGCCTCGGGAGGCTCCGGAGGCGCTGGTGGCTCCTCGCGAACCATCTCCATCTCCGCCAGGACTGCAGAACGCCTGGCCTCCTGAGCCTCCAGGATGCTCCTCATGAGGCGCTGGCGCACCGCATCCTCGTTCGGCAAGCCATAGGGCATGCGAACGTAGCTGTGGGGTGGGCCACCGCAGCGCCCCACACGTGAGGGCCAGAAGCGCTCCTGAGAGGCGACTCGGTTGAGCCTGGGATGTCGATGTAGACACGCAGCCCGCCATCCTCACCTGGATGGGGAGCTGCGGCGGGTAAGCGGCGGCTGCCACTCATGACTCTTGACTCTTGCAACTCCTGTGTGATCTGACTGACGAACTCCTGAGGGTTTGGCCCTCCTTGCTTTGCTCCTTCCTGAGGGAAACGTGTTCTGAAACACGCCTCCAAGTGGTGCCCAAGCGCCTCCCTCATGACCTTAGCAAGGTCGGTGGCCCTCCAGGTGGGAGCCCCCGAGCCCTGCTTGAGGAGGGCGCCGGGCGCGCCTCCCTATGTGACAGAAGGAGGTACCCCCTGAGCAGGCGTAGACCCTGAGGGGCCTGCCTCCTGAGGGATCGGGCCTGGCGATGTCTTCTTCTTCTTGGGGGCGGTCTCAGGGAGCCTCCCGCTCCCGCGATCTGGGTCTTCAAGTGATGCGGCCTGAAAAGCTCATTCTAGGGAGCACACCGCGTCTCTTTCTTCACAAGGCACCGTGATGACTCCACCACTTCCTGGCATCTTGAGGACGTTGTAGCCGTGATGAGTCACGACCATGAACTTGGCGAGAGCTGGGTAGCCGAGGATGGCGTTGTACGGCAGGCAAATGTGGGCGACGTCGAAGTCGATGAGCTCGGTGCGGTAGTTGTTGCGCGCCCCGAAGGTGAGAGGGAGGCGGACCTGCCCAATTGGAACTGTGGAGCCGTCGGTGACTCCGGAGAAAGGCTTGGTTGGCTGAAGCTGATCGTAAGGCACTTGGAGATTGTTGAACGTCTCTACGGACAGGACGTTGAGCACTGCCCCGCCATCGATGAGGGTCCTGGTGACTTGCACGTTGCTGATGACTAGGGAGCAAAGCATTGGGAGGACACCGGTTGTGGCCGCGCACTTGAGCTGATCCGCTGAGCTGAACATGATGGCGCACGCCGACCACGTGAGGGGGCGCGTGGCTTCAAGCTTAGGGAGGACTGCATTCACTTCGCGGGCGAACTACTTGAAGATGCGTTGAGAGGCTAGGGCTTGAGCTCCGACCAGGATGCAGGCGATCGCGTGCGGCTCCTGGAAGCTCCCAACCCCCTTGTCCTGATGATGGTTCTCATTTCTCCTTGGTTGCGGCGGCAGTGGAGGGAGGCATGCGTTTCCTTGCGGGCGATCCTCGCGAGGCCGATCCCTCCAGTCTCCCTTGCGAGGCTGATCCTGCCAGCGATCCTCGCGAGGTCGGTCGCGCCACCCTTGGCGTGGGCCGCGGTCTTCCCAGCGTCCTGCATTCCTTCCTCCTCCTCGGCCATAGCCGCGATCATTGCGGTCGGGGCATCGGCCGACCCTTCCTTCTCGGACGGCTCGGAGCTCTTGGCATTCATTGGTGTTGTGGGTGTGGAGGTCGTGGTACACACAGTACCGGCTGCCCTTGAAAGACTCGGGCTAATCTCTGCCCCGCTTGGTGTCTGGTTCTGCCGCGAGCACGGCAGCCCCCTTGCGCTTCACGTCCTTGGCCTTGGATTTCTTCTCTTCTGGGTCGGTGGCTGGCAGCTCGAGGAGGGAAAGGCGCCCTTCCTCAGCCCTGGCGCACTTGGTTGCCAAGTTGAATAGCTCCAAGGAAGTGCACAGATCTTCATGCATCGCCAGCTCCTCCTTCATCTTGACGTCGCGCATGCTGTCAGAGAAGGCTGAGATGATGGCCTCCTCGGTCACCTTGGGAATCTTGAGACGTGCGTTGTTGAAGCGCTGGATGTACTTCTGCAGGGTCTCCCCTGGTTGCTGCTTGATGCGGTGCATGTCGCTCACGGCAGGTGGCCGGTCGCGAGTACCTTGGAAGTTGGCGATGAAACGGGTGCGCATCTCATCCCAGGAGGAGATCGTGCCTGGTGCCAGGTTCAGGAGCCAGGTGCGGGCCCCGTCCTTGAGTGCCATGGGAAACCAGTTCGCCATGACCTTCTCGTCCCCGTTGGCGGCTTCGATGCCCAGCTCGTAGAGCTGGAGGAACTCCACAGGGTCGGCCGTGCCGTCGTAGCGAGGAGGCAGGTCTGGCTTGAACTTGCAGGGACACGCGACACTGCGCAGCCCGATGGTGAAGGCGCGGCATCCTGCCGTGGCCATGGGAGGCCTCTGATGATGAGGAGCTTGGTCTTCTGGGCCCCCATGCGCTGCAGCTGGGAGCAGCGCGGGGTCTTGGCGCGCTGGGACAGGAGCGTGGTCGTGATGGACCGGAGCAGGGAGCACTCGGGTAGCTTCTTGGGGGCGAGGAACCTCTTGGCAGCTCCGCTCTTGCTGCGCTGGCGCCGAACGGGGTGGGTTCCGTCCAGGGGCCACCCGCCTTGGGGCTAGGGTGCCTTCTTGAGGGGGAGGCGGCTGAGGCGCCGCCGGAGCTTCATTGCCCGCGCAGGGCGGGGCGCGGTGCAGCGAGAAGGACGGCGCGGGGGAGCCCCCTGTGGCGCGGACGAGCTCGGCGATGCGGTCGAGCCACTCTTCATAGACATCGTCGACTGGGCGGTAATGCAGGAGCTCGTTTGCGCGGTGAGTGCAGCTCGAGCCTCCATGGCCGTGCGGGGCGCGCGGGACGAAGAACCAGCCGAGGCGAGCGAGGGAGTGGCAGTGCGGCCGTCTCGCCTCATGGATGGATGCTGGGACGATGCTTGCTGCTTGTTCCCCGTCGGGCCGGTGGTGGCGTTGATGGCAGGCGACGGGGAACGGCGGGGGTGGCCGCCGACGAGGGCCGTCTGGGCGACGCGGGAAGCGAGAGCGGCTCAGCACTCGGTGCGGGCCTGATGAGCGTCTGACATGGACGCGATGGTCGGTGAAGAACAGGGCGGCGGAAGGTGAATTCCAGCGCACCCCTACCTGGCGTGCCAAATGTCGGATTTCAGGTTCCGGCAGACCCTCTAGATTCGAACACTGGGGTGCGCGTGGAGATTTCGCCCTCTGCCTACCTGCACCTCACCGCCTCACTATGATCTAAGCAATCAAAGGAACAACACAAGAGACACAGAGTATATACTGGTTCAAGCCACCATTGTGGTGTAATACCCTACTCCAGTGTGTGGTGTGGTGGATTGCCTCTTGGGCTGATGGTGAACAATACAAGGAAGAACAGCCTCGCGGGGGTCTATTCTTGGCTGGTGCGATGAACTACTAGGGGGAGTTCAGTCGCTCTCTCCATCGATCGGTCCGTTGTGATCCGATCTCCCCTCCTCTACCTTGTGGTGGCTAGTCCTATTTATAGGCAAAGGCCCTGGGCCTCTTCCCAAATATTGAGCGGGAAGGGCGCCAACAATTGGCCATTTTAAAGGGGAACATCTAGTACACTTATCCTGACTAAAGTTGGTCCTCGCCTGCCAAAGGCTCCGGTGGTGACGCCGGCTTGGGCTCCACGATGACCTCCATCCTGCTGCTCTGCTGGTCTTGGTCTTGTTGCACCGAAATGGATGCCTTTGCTTGATGCTCTCGCCTGCGCTTGCTCCCTTTGCACCAAAGAGGAAAGAAGGACACTGCGCAGGCTGGTGCCCGCCTGGCGCCCTTGGTCGTCATGGCTTGCGTCATGGGCACCTCGTGAGGTACCCCGCCTTGATCTCTCTGCCTCCTCGCGAGCCAGCCTGACGAGGCCGTTCCTGAGGAAGCCTCCTATCGTTCGCCCCGCGAGGCTTGGCCCCTCGCGAGGGACTTGAGCTCGTGCTGATGGAGATGGGCCATGCTGGGCCGCCCCTTGAGCCACGCCGCAGGCCGCAGGCAGGCAAGTCTAGGGACCCCCGTTCCCATAACACCGACAGAAGTCTACCTTGAAGACTTACCAGAGTGATTGGGCGGGGAATAAGTGTCCTTAGCTCAAGGGGAATAAGGTGAAGACGCGGTCTTCTGAGTTGAATCTCAGCCTCCCTAACCAGACGTACAGTTGTCACAACAACTGGAACTGTTCGAACAAATCATTGTCCTCTCCAAGCTACTGGTTCTATCTCTCACTTCTCTTTACTTATAGTTTGTCTTCATGAAGTCATTGCCTGCTTGCATTATCTGTTTGACTTCACTGTGTGACTACTTGTTCTGATTGGCTTCATACTATCTTCCATCCTGATCCTTACAACCAAGCTGCTAATAGTCTTTGTGCTTTCACTTCATTGAATACTTGACTATGGCTTGTCTAGTGTAGTCTACCTTCCGTTGCATACGAATATGGTCATTTCTATTGTTTGTCTTTGAAACTCCCATGTTTTGAAGACTTTCCTCAAAATCGCCTATTCACCCCCCCCCCTCTAGTCGATATCCAGCTCTTTCGCTCTTATCAGATGGCCGAAGTGTTGAATCCATCAGAAGACTTCGATCACCAGCCATGTGGTTGGTGCAGCCACTATCCATAATCCATTCTGAAGCTTGAGGTGTCATAGCCTACAGTACAGTTTGGGGGATAGGCTTCACCAAGAGAGTTGTGAAGCATAAACATTTGACAAACAAGTGGAACATAGAAGTTCAGATCTTGGTTAGGATAGATAGGATGACTGTCAAGGAATCCCGGGACAAAATACATAGTGAGTCCATTTCGGCATTTTATCTTGCGCCCCACAAGATGTTTAAGGTCCCCAACATAAGCATCAGATGCCTTTGATTTCCGGCTAGAGACCTTTCCCTGTAAAAGAGAGTTAAGTTTTCTTAACCACCCACATTTTCAGGGGTGGCTTAGAAGCAATGAGTCTAAGTGCAACATCTAAGAACTTCGGCTTTGAAGCCCTAGCAAATAGCCTTGCAGGAGGAGAATAATACTCATAGGAATAAGCAGAAAAGTTCTTGGACTTATGAACATAGCGGTTTGAAGAAACACGCTCATATTCAAAGTTTTGAGTATAATTTCCCTACAAAACATTGGAGTTAGGGTGACTCAGGTGAGTCTTCTGTCTGTATGAAGCCTTTGGACCATACGAAGCTTTGGTCTGGGGTTTGTCTTCTTCCCAGGTGGTGTCGTGACGACATTCACGAGAAGATTTTCGAGACACCTTTTGGGTACCTAGATTTTCTTAAGAGGTGGTCCATTCTTGTAGTTAGTACCAATATATCTGGCAAACACTTCACCATTCTGATTCCTGAACAGTTTATAGTTTGCATCAAAGGATTCATCAATGATAATTGGGTTAGCACTAGTGAAGCCAGATAAGGTAGCTGGTTCTACTGAAGGTCCCTTAGCAGCAACCCATGTGGTTTTGGGGTACTGCTTAGGCATCTAGTAAGAACCATCAACATTCATTTTCCTCTCGAACCCAACACCCTCTTTCCTAGGCTTTCAGTTCAGAATCTGCTTTTTAAGGACATCACATAGTGTCTGATGCCCTTTGAGACTTTTGTACATTCCTGTCTGAAAGATCGAGGATGTCGCCTAGAGGGGAGGTGAATAGGCACTTTAAAATAATTACGGTTAAGGCTTGAACAAATGCAGAATAAACCTAGCGGTTAATTTGTCAAGCACAAAACCTAAAACAACTAGTGTCGCTGTCAAAACCGGCGGATCTCGGGTAGGGGTTCCCGAACTGTGCGTCTAGGTGGATGGTAACAGGAGACAAGGGACACGATGTTTTTACCTAGGTTCGGGCCCTCTCGGTGGAGGTAAAACCCTACTCCTGCTTGATCAATATTGATGATATGGGTAGTACAAGAGTAGATCTACCACGAGATCAAGGAGGCTAAACCCTAGAAGCTAGCCTATGGTATGGTTGTTGTTCGTCCTATGGACTAAAACCCTCCGGTTTATATAGACACTGGAGAGGGCTAGGGTTGCACAGAGTCGGTTACAATGGTAGGAGATCTACATATCCGTATTGCCAAGCTTGCCTTCCACGCCAAGGAAAGTCCCATCCGGACACGGGACAAAGTCCTCAATCTTGTATCTTCATAGTCTTGGAGTCCGGCCAATGATGATAGTTCGGCTATCCGGACACCCCCTAGTCCAGGACTCCCTCAGTAGCCCCTGAACCAGGCTTCAATGACGACGAGTCCGGCGCGCATATTGTCTTCGGCATTGCAAGGCGGGTTCCTCCTCCGAATAATCCATAGAAGATTTTGAACACCAGGATAGTGTCCGACTTTGCAAAATAAATTCGACATTCCACTGTAGAGAGAATACTATTCACACAAGTTCAGTCTGCTAACGTATTTTGTGGCATGATGTCACACCACGGCCAAGCCTTTACTCGAATCGTTTTTATTGTTCCACCTCAGCGCGTTTAGCGAAGCGGTTTCCTTGGCACGTTTTGTCAAAGCAGAGATCGTGTCCCCTTATTCCGGGATTCTCATCAATACGGACGTGTGCAACCCAACCGCTCCATTGATTGCGGCGCTTGGGAGATAAGCGAGTTTTACCGGGCTGGTGGGGACGCATAGTTTCGTCCGCCCATATATAAGGGGATAAGGATCCACCTTTTTACCTACGCCTTCTTCCTCCTTTGCTTATCCATCTCCGCGCACTCGAGCTCCAGCGCCCAAGCCCGCACATCTCACCTCAACCTTCTCCAACCATGTCTAGAGTGGGAGGCAAGTGGATGGCCTCCTCCGTCACGGAGGGGCACATCAAAAAGCTGCGCAAGGCCGGATACTTGTCCAGCGATATCGCGCACCGGCTCCCCGACGAGGGGCAGCTCATCCCCACCCCCAGGCCTCATGAGAGGGTGGTATTCCTTCCCCATTTCCTCCATGGACTGGGCTTCCCACTCCACCCCTTTGTCCGGGGGATCATGTTCTACTATGGCCTGGATTTCCATGATCTGGCCCCGAATTTTATCCTCAACATCTCGGTGTTTATCGTCGTGTGCGAGGCTTTCCTCTGCATCCAGCCCCACTTCGGCTTATGGCTAAAGAATTTTAGTGTCAAGCCGAAGGTAGTGGGTGGCCGCCAAGCGGAGTGCGGAGGCGCCATGGTGGGCAAGATGCCCAACGTCACTTGGCTCGAGGGCGCCTTCGTGGAAACCATCAAAGGGTGGCAATCGGGGTGGTTCTATGTCACCGAGCCGCGTGACCCTGAATGGGCAGCGGCCCTCGAATTCAGATCTGGCATCCCCACGCAGCTCACCTCCTGGAAAGAGAAGGGCCTGACGTGGGGCGATTCGGAGGAGCTGACCGGACTCCAAGCCTGCATCCAAAAGCTGGTGAACAAGAATCTCAAGCTTGTCAACATAGTCCAGGTCATGCTCATACGCTGGATCCTCCCGTGCCAACAACGGGCCTTCAAATTATGGGAGTTTGATCCGGCACAGCACCAAACCTTGAGCAGGCTCTTCGACACTACGTACGAAGATGCCTGGAGGGTGCTATTCAAGGGCGCCGAGGCTCCCGCATCCGCTACCGAAGATCGCGGATTCGGCTCGCAGCGTTAAGCCAGCGAGGTAAGCTATTTTACCCTTTACGGGACACTTTTGTTTCATAGTTTGACTCTATGTGGGATCTAAACTCCCTTACCTTTGACAGGACTGGCTGAAGAAGGCCGAGCAGGCTAACTGTCCGGTTCCTTTACCAGAAGACCCAGTGGACGCCCGCTTAACAGGGCTGCTGGTTCCGGCACCTCACGTGGTGCCGGAGAAGAAGGCCAAGAAGAAGGCCACGGGAATTCGGAGGAGTTCCCGGCACCAGGTGTTATCGGACTCATCATCCGATGACTCCGAGGCGGACTCCTCCCACGAAGACGAGGAGGAGAAAAAAGAGGCTTCTCCCCCAGTGGGGGGAGAGAAGAAAAGGAAGGCCTCCCCAACTGGGGAGGCCGGAGGGTCCAAGAAGGGAAGGACCCTTCCTCCGGACTGTTCCACCAACGCCGCCGACGATGAAGAGGAGTTGCCCTCGAGGGCCAAGCCCCTGGCAAGATCATAAGTGTCCGGATTCCAAAATAACTCATGATTTTTTATTTGTCGCATAATGTCTTCTAACGCCGAATACAACCCTGTAGCCCGCCCAAGGACGATCTCCCCGCTTCGTCGAGCGGGTCCCTGGGTTCGTCTGATGTGAATAGCACTTCACTTCTGATCGCCTCCTCCCCTCGTGACGCAGACGACGCCAAGGTGGGGTCCCAGAAGGAGCCCAGCCAGGAGGAGGTGGTCCTGGAGGCGCCGTAAGGCGACCTTCTGGACTCTGGGTGAAAAGAGGGCGGAACCCCCGAGGGTTCCAAGTCCGGCCCTATGCCGGACTCCGTACCGAAACCAGCAGTGGTTCCGAAGACCGGCGGGCGGCCCCTTCGTGAGAAGGGCGAGACTGCAACGCCGGTGGCCTCCGTCCAACCGGAGGCGCCAGATAATTTACTGGAGGCGCTTAACGGTGCTTCCATCGACGAGGAGCACCACACTGTTATGAGTGCGGTGATCTAGAAAGTTCAGTCCGCCAAGAGCGGGCCGACTGAAGCCTGTACCAGCCTTCTAACAGGCTTTGAGGTAGGTAATTTAAGATATGTAAAAATAGTACCGCATAGAAGTAGCCCCTGATGCTCAGTTTGGTGTTCGGAAAGAAAAGCCAAGATGAGGATCTAGAAAGATATACGCAGGAGTCTAACAAAAATATGTATATGGGAATGCAGGCTGCGCTGCTGACCTCTGCCGCACTGACTGCGGAGGTCAATGCATTGAAGCAGAGCCTCGAGCAGTCCGAGAATGAGCTCGGCCTTGCCAAGAAGCAGCTCGAGGACAAGGAAGGTAAGTAATACCTTATTAAAGTAGTACCTTATAGAAAAGGATTTGGTTGCAAAAAATGACAGGAATAACGTGGGTATTGCAGGGGCCACGAACGAGGTGGCGACCCTGAAGGAAGCTGTGTCCGAGGCCGAACGCAATGCGGCCGCGGAACGCATCGAGCGAGAGAAGGAGGAGGCGCGGGTGGCGGCGGTGCGGCAAGAGCTCTAGGCTCTCGTGGAGAAACACGAGAGTTTGGAGCGTGACTCGAAGACTCGAGAGTCTGAGCTTGCCTTGGCTCTTGAGAGTGCCAAAGCCGCTAAGGCCGAAGCCCAGAAGGCCCTCCAGGAAATTGAGGCAGTAAAGAAGATAGCGGCGGGTAAGGCATTCTTCATGCAAAGCAAGCATGTAAAAGTGAATTACTTGTTACTTACCTGAATTCGGAGCTCTCTAGGAGCGTTCGCAGATCTACCCTGTAGTGTGTCTGATGCTGCCGCATTCTATCGAGTCGGGGAGGGGAGCTCGACGAAAAAGGTGTTCTGGTCTCAATATGCTGAGGCTGGACATCCGGTGCCCCTGAGCGACCAGCTGAAGCAGCTGGTCGAGCTCCACAAGGTGGCCGAACAGGCCATGAAGGGCCTCATAGTTCGGCTGTGGCCTAAGGAAGCCATGCCTGGGAGCTACTTCGGTCTAGTGCGGCGGCTGGTGGACGCCTGTCCATGGATTGACGTCATCAAGCACTCCGCCTGCATTGAGGGTTCCCGTCGGGCCCTTGCCTGTGCTAAAGTGCACTGGGGCAAGATGGACGCCGAGAAGCTTGTGACGGACGCGCCACCGCCGGGCAAGGAGTATCGCACGCCCGATATGTATTATAAGGGTGTCCTGAAGGGTGCCCACATTATTGCGGGTGAATGCTCCAAAGATGTAATTTTTGAGTAGACTCGCATTTTGTTATCCTGTGCACTGAAAACTTTGTTCATATGCGCTAAGCAACGCTTGTTAATTTAAAATATTACCTTCTGTGCGGCCGTTTATCAAATCTGAGAGATGGCAAGTCGTTGGCTTCGGCCCCCATGCCACAAGTGTTGGGGTGTTCGGGATAAACTTGAGCGCTCTTGTTCCCATTTTTGGGTCCATCTAGGGAGGCGCGCAACACAACGAACGAGGCAACCAGACTTATAATGCTTGAACACTCTCACTTAGCCATAGAATTCTATAATTTTAAATTTCGGCGAAGCCCCTAGTGTTCGGAAGGCCGAATTCGGGGCGGTATCCACGCCTGGGCCGGACAAAGCCGGTTCCTCGCTCTAAGCGGCATAAGTCTTTAGGGACTCGAAAAAACCTCTCGAACTGTGACCGGCTCTCGCCCCATCATGACGGTCAGTTTTTGCTTTCTCCACTGAGGTGCTCAGCCCAGCTCAACTGGGGCACAATCACAGTGGTTCTCCCAGCGCTACCTTAGCCGATATAACGGAACGTAAGGTACCAAAACATGGGAGCCGGGCAAACCCAACTATTGACCCAAGACATGATTCGGAGCCGATGCATATAATGCTATAAGTTCAGGGTGCCGCACTTGTGAAAGTGTTCGGACTTATCACACCATGATTTTGGGAACTTAAGCCCCTGGTGTATTTGGCCGTACCAAAGCGTACGGATGCAACATGTCATAATTGAACATATATATAAAAAGGAATGCAATGATAGGCAAAAAGCGATGCATTGTTTGTTCAAAAAATACTGCAATGAATGCAGAACGATACAAATAGTGCGATAAGCAAGGGGTGGGACTATTTAACATGTCCCCCTCCAGGGGTAGGCTGCGGAATGGTGTATAAAACAGGTATAATGCTCGTAATGGAGACCACCTGGATACTCGTCATAGTTTTTCTGCTTCCCTAGCTGTTGCATCGTGAGTTCGGCGGGTCTACTGCCGGGCAGGGCTTCTGGGAAATGGAGTCCTGAGGATAAGAAGAAAAAAGAAAAAAGAAAAAAGGGACGACACATTTGGGAGCCCCTGGTGTGGTTGAGCCGCACTCTGGGCATGTCATGGTCGTGCCCCTCCCCCTATGCCCATGGTATCTCCAGAGCATAGTGATGTACGCGTGGCACTGGTCTCGCAATTTTGTGAGGGCTGGGGTTGGGGCCGCATTGCTAGCGTGCTCAGAACATGCCAGGTGGTCTTGTTGTAGGTTACTCCGGGCGCGCTTGACAGTGTCCGGTCGCTTAACGGCCGGACTCGAGAATTGCCTTAAGAGGCTGCTCTGCACTTCCACCGCGAGAGCCGCTGTATGCTCCTCCGTTCGGAGAGAGCGTTCCGTGTTTCCGTTGACCGTGATGACTCCTCGAGGGCCTGGCATCTTGAGCTTGAGATATGCGTAGTGCGGCACCACATTGAACTTTGCAAATGCGGTTCGTCCGAGCAGTGCATGATAGCCACTGCGGAACGGGGCTATGTCGAAGATTAACTCCTCACTTCTGAAGTTATCCAGGGATCCGAAGACCACTTCAAGTGTGACTGAGCCAGTACAATTGGCCTCTACACCTGGTATGACGCCTTTGAAGGTCGTCTTTGTGGGTTTAATCCTTGAGGGGTCTATGCCCATCTTGCACACTGTATCCTGATAAAGCAGGTTCAGGCTGCTGCCGCCGTCCATCAGGACTCTAGTGAGGTGAAATCCGTCGACGATTGGGTCTAGAACCAATGCGGCGAATCCGCTGTGGCGGATGCTGGTGGGGTGGTCCCTTCGATCAAAAGTGATCGGGCAGGAGGACCATGGATTGAACTTTGGGGCGACTGGCTCCATCACGTATACGTCCCTGAGCGCACGCTTCCGCTCCATTTTGGGTATGTGGGTTGCGTATATCATGTTCACCGTCCGCACTTGTGGGGGGAAACCCTTCTGTCCTCTATTGTTCGGCGGACGGGTCTCTTCCTCGTCATCGCTATGCAGCCCCTTGTCATTGTTTTTGGCAATTAACTTGCCTGCCTGCTTGAACACCCAACAATCCATGTTGGTGTGATTAGCTGGCTTTTTGGGGGTGCCGTGTATCTGGCACGAGCGATCGAGTATCCAGTCCAAATTGGACGGGCCCGGAGTAGTTCTTTTGAATGCCTTTTTCCGCTGACCGGGTTTAGGGCCTCTGAATCCGGTGTTAACTGCCGTACCTTCAGTATTATCGCCGTTAATGCGGCGTTTGTGCTTATTGAGACGCGACCTGCCATTGCTGTCCTTGGTATTCGGACTACCAGAATGTTTGGTGAGGTTGTTACTGCGGGCTAGCCAGCTCTCCTCTCCCGCACAGAAGCGGGTCATGAGTGATGTGAGGGCTGCCATGGATTTCGGCTTTTCCTATCCTAGGTGCCGGGCAAGCCACTCGTCGCGGATGTTATGTTTGAAGGCTGCAAGGGACCCTGCATCCGGACAGTCGACGATTTGATTTTTCTTGGTTAAGAACCGTGTCCAGAATTGTCTGGCCGATTCGTCTGGCTGCTGAATTATGTGGCTTAGGTCATCGGCGTTTGGTGGTCGCACATACGTGCCCTGGAAGTTATCAAGGAATGCGGCTTCCAGGTCCTCCCGGCACCCAATTGATTCTGCTGGCAAGCTGTTGAGCCAATGCCGAGCTGGTCCTTTAAGCTTGAGTGGGAGGTATTTGATGGCATGAAGATCATCACCGTGGGCCATGTGGATATGAAGGAGATAGTCTTCGATACAAACCGTGGGATCTGTTGTACCATCGTAGGATTCAATGTTCACGGGTTTGAACCCTTCGGGAATTTGATGATCCATTACTTCATCTGTGAAGCATAGTAGGTGTGCGGCGCCTCTGTATTGGGCTATATCACGACGCAGCTCAAGCGAGCTTTGTCTACTGTGTTCGGCCCGGCCGGAATTGCTGTATCCGGCGTGACGGTTGTCGTCGCGCATCGTGGGGCGCCCACGCGATCCGTAGATCGATCTTGATTGTCTTGCCTTATCCTCCAATATGTCCCGCAAGTCCGGCGCATTCCCCCGTGACTTTGTACTTTTCGAGCGACGCCGGGGTATGGATTTAGTGGAGGGCCTAGAGGCCTCTCTGTCGCGGCCACGAGGTGGCCGGTCGGCCGTATTGTGCGCTGGTGATGTAGGTTTATGTGCTTCCTCCTCTAATCGGGGCAGCAGCTTGCGTTTGGGGTAGCTTTTGGAGGGGCGTTCGAGTTCATACTCTTCGGCCGCAAGGACTTCAGTCCATCTGTCGGCTAGCAAATCTTGGTCAGCTCTAAGTTGTTGCTGCTTTTTCTTTAGGCTGCTTGCCGTGGCCATAAGCCTGCGTTTAAAACGCTCTTGTTCGATAGGATCCTCAGGCACGACAAATTCGTCGTCGTCGAGGCTTGCCTCGTCTCCGGAGGGAGGCATGTAATTATCGTCCTCTAACTCTTTGTCTGCCACTCTCTCATGAGGGCTGGCTTCTCCATCCTCCTGTGTTGAATCTTGCTGGAGGGGGTTGTCTTCGGCACTGTCAGGGGTGTTATTCTCTCCGGTGCTGGAATCTCCATTCTTGCTGTGGCGGGATTTTGAGCGGCGCCGCTGACGCCGGCGTTTAGGCTGTCATTTGGAGGGGTCATCCTCCGCTGTTCCATCGCCATTCCCATCCTTTGGGATGTCCACCATGTATATGTCGAATGACGAGATGGCTTTCCAGTGCCCTGTGGGCGCTGGTTCTTGGTCGTCTCCGGCATCGTCGTCCATACCGTCGATGTCTTCGGAGTCGAAATCTAGCATGTCGGTTAAGTCATCGACAGTGGCTAAGAAGTGGGTGGTGGGTGGGTTTTGAATTTCTTCGTCGTCCGCATCCCAACCATCCTGGCCATAATCCGGCCAAGGCTCTCTTGATAAAGAGAGGCACTTTAACGAATTCAGGATGTCGCTGAAAGGCGAGTGCTGAAAGATGTCCGCAGCGATGAACTCCATGATCGGCGCCCAATCAGGTTCGATTGGCAGGAGCGCGGAAGGTTCGGGGTCCGGAGAAGAGTCCGGCACCTTGGAGTCACGAGCTTCACAAGGGATAGGGTCGATATTCGGCTCCATTGCCATAGAGGTAGCAGCCCCCAAGGCGGTGTCTAGCCACCCATCCTCGATCGGCACAGTCGGCTCCGAGTTAAGGGTCGGAGCGGACTCTTGTGCGGCCTCCAGGGTACTGTCCGGTGGCAGAGCTAAATCATGCCCATCGTGACAGTGCAGCGCGCTCGGCTGTGTCTCGAATCCGTTGAAGATCAAGTCTCCGCGGATGTCGGCCGTATAGTTTAAACTTCCAAATCTGACCTGATGGCCAGGGGCGTAGCTTTCGATCAGCTCCAGATGGCCAAGTGAATTGGCCCGCAGTGTGAAGCCGCCGAATATGAAGATCTGTCCGGGGAGAAAAGTTTCGCCCCGGACCGCGTCGTTGTTGATGATCGAAGGAGCCATCGGGCCTATGGGAGACGACACAGAGGAACTCTCAATGAAAGCACCAATGTCGGTGTCAAAACCGGCGGATCTCGGGTAGGGGGTCCCGAACTGTGCGTCTAGGCGGATGGTAACAGGAGACAAGGGACACGATGTTTTTACCCAGGTTCGGGCCCTCTCGGTGGAGGTAAAAACCTACTCCTGCTTGATTCATATTGATGATATGGGTAGTACAAGAGTAGATCTACCACGAGATCGAGGAGGCTAAACCCTAGAAGCTAGCCTATGGTATGATTGTTGTTCGTCCTATGGACTAAAACCCTCCGGTTTGTATAGACACCGGAGAGGGCTAGGGTTACACAGAGTCGGTTACAATGGTAGGAGATCTACATATCCGTATTGCCAAGCTTGCCTTCCACGCCAAGGAAAGTCCCATCCGGACACCGGACGAAGTCTTCAATCTTGTATCTTCATAGTCTTGGAGTCCGGCCAATGATGATAGTTCGGCTATCCGGACACCCCCTAGTCCAGGACTCCCTCAACTAGGCTCACCTATGTGCACCAACAACTTATGCTAAGCAAGATAAGCAACTATATGATAGCAAGATATATGACAAAGAACAATATGGCTATCACAAAGTAAAGTGCGTAAGTAAAGGGCTCGGGAAAGATATAACCGAGGCACGCGGGGACGATGATGTATCCCGAAGTTCACACCCTTGCGGATGCTAATCTCCATTTGGAGCGGTGTGGAGGCACAATGCTCCCCAAGAATCCACTAGGGCCATCGTAATCTCCTCACGCCCTCGCACAATGCAAGATGCCGTGATTCCACTAAGGGACCCTTGAGGGCGGTCACCGAACCCGTACAAATGGTGACCCTTGGGGGCGGTCACCGAACCCGTACACTTTGGCAACCCTTGGGAGCGGTCACCGGTACCCGTCAAATTGCTCGGGGCAATCTCCACAACCTAATTGGAGACCCCGACGCTTACCCGGAGCTTTACACCACAATGATTGAGCTCCAAACACCACCAACCGTCTAGGGCGCCAAGGCACCCAAGAGGAACAAGCTCTAGGGTGTCCAAGCACCCAAGAGTAACAAGCTCAAGGCTACCAAGCACCCAAGAGTAATAAGCTTCTCAACTTGTAACTTCCACGTATCACGTGGAGAACTCAAACCGATGCACCAAATGCAATGGAAAGGGCACACTGAGTGCCCAAATCCTTCTCTCTCAAATCCCACCGAAGCAACTAATGCTAGGGAGGAAGATGAGAGGAAGAACAAGAAGGAGAACACCAATAACTCCAAGATCTAGATCCAATGGGTTCCCTCACATAGAGGAGAAAGTGATTGGTGGAAATGTGGATCTAGATCTCCTCTCTCTTTTCCCTCAAAAACTAGCAAGAATCCATGGAGGGATTGAGAGTTAGCAAGCTCAAAGAAGGTCACCAATGGGGAAAGAACACGAGCTCAAAGGATAAGGTTCAATGGGGAAGAAGACCCCCTTTTATAGGTTGGAAAAAATCCAACTGTTATGCTCACAGCCCGCACAGAGCGGTACTACTGCTCCAAGGAGCGGTACTACTGCTAGGGCGGTAGTACCCCTTCGAAACACAACAGCGAGGAGGCAAAAAGGCCAGAAGAACCGTCGGAGCGGTAGTACTACTTGACCTCACGGTACTACCGCTAGGGGTAGCGGTACTACTGCTAAGGGTAGCGGTACTACTGCTTGCGAGCGGTACTAAAAAAATATTTCCGTACCTACCTCCGTAGGACTTGGGACGAGTTTTTTTGTCCGGAGCGGTACTACCGCTGTAGGAGCCGTGGTAGTACCGCTCTGGAGCGGTAGTAAAAAATTACATCCGCTCCAATCCGCGGTAGTACCGCTGCAGCCTTTTCAGAACACCAAAACTGCCACAACTTTTGCAAACGGACTCTGAATTCGATGAAACCAAGTTTGTTGGAAAGCTAGCGACAAGCGCTAACACAATCTTGAAATAAATATAAATAAGAAGCAAATTAGAAAAATCCCATAAGAAAATGGTGAGAACCCTTCCTCGGATAAGACCGGTAAAACCTCCAACACCGAAAACATCATGGAAGACGCATGCGAACTCCGTTTTCGATGAACTCAAGCTTGTCATCAAGATGATCATAAGCTCTAAGACTCACAAAGAGAACCAAACAAGAACAAAGAAAAAAGATGCAAGGATGCAAAGGTTTGAGCTCTCTACTAACGATACGATCAAGCTACCAACTTGAGAGCCCCCCTGTATAGTACAGCAAACGATCCTATAACCCGGTCTCCCAACTACCACCACAAGACCGGTAAAATAGAAAACCTATCAAGGGAAAACCTTTGCCTAGCACATGGTCCACTTGAGCTAGATGATGACGATCTTGACTCCCTCAAGTTGGACCACCTTTCTTGATTGCGTTGGCTCGATGAGGACTAGATGATTGCTCCCTCATAGTCCACTATGGGTGAGCCACTCTTTAGCACATCTTCACAAGTCCATTGACACCACAATGGATGGCAATATTCAAGCACTTGATCTCTTCGTGATGCTCCACTTGAACTTGCACATGGCAATCTTGATGACGATCACCACTTGATGTCATCCTTTCCATGGGTTGTATGATATCTTCCTCTTGATGCAAGCCCATGGACACGTACCATACCATGGGATCACTTGATCCCTCTCAGTACATCTTCTATGCTTTGTGAGTTGATCAACTTGACTCACTCTTGACTTAGTCTTGATCAACCTTGAATCTTTCAAACTCTCTTCATTTGGATGATGTCTTGAAGGTAAACATGAATGATCACACAATATTCTTCTTCAAGACATGCTTGCAATAAGCTTAGCACTCACACGGCCAAGCTTTGGATAATTCCTTAATAGCACCTTGGTCAACTCATAAACTCCTTGAAACCAACACATGGACTTCAAGAGAAGCCTATGGACAAATCCTTCAAATATAACTCAAGACAACCATTAGTCCCTAGATATTGTCATCAATTACCGAAACCAAACATGGGGGCACCGCATGTTCTTTCAATCTCCCCCATTTTGGTAATTGATGACAATCACTTTCAAGAGAGTTTATATAAGGAATTATGCATCACCATGCAATGCAACAACCAAGTGCATGTGAATGAGATGAAAATGCTAAGGAATAAAACCGAAGCAAGAGCAGATAACTCTCTAAACTTCTCCACAAAACTCTCTGAAACTTCTCCCCCATTGGCATCGACTGCGAAACTGGGAAAAATCTAAGAAGGCCAATATAAATTGTGGTCCTCCATAAAATGTGTATTTCTAAACAAGAGAGTGGAATGCAATACAAATACTCAAAGGTAAATACTTGGAGGAACACAAACTATATTGAGGCACAAAGATTGCTAAAGAATGATATGCCACAAAGACATAACAAAGAGAGACACAAGCAATGAAGCATTCAAAATATACCAATTGAAGCAAGCAATCAAAGGATATCAACTGAACCAACTAGACCAAGGATCCTATGAGCAACAAGAATAAATGATATTATGATATGAGCAGAGGAGTGTTCTAAAGAAACTAGGAGAAGCTCCCCATGATTTGTGCACAAATAAGAATATTTGTATTGGATACAAAGTGCACAAGATAGGATCATAGCTCCCCCAGAATCAATAGAAACTCACATCCAGTGCAAGTGAGCATATAGGAAACAAAGCCTAGTGCTTGCAACAAGCACATGGTTGAGCAACATGTAAAAGAGGCAACTTAAGAATAGGCTCAACCAAAATGATGTGTCTGAGTCATGGCGAAGCACTTGAGAAGACTAAAATTAGAATGAGCATTAAGCATCAACATAGTCTTGAAAGAATGAGGCACAGGGTGCAAGGCCTATCATTCCCACACACAACTGGCAAATGGGTTCACAAGCTTACTAATAAGCAAATAGAGAACCTATGCTTGTGACAACCCATGGTGAAGATAGACGATGAGAGGCTCATCAAGACGAGGGATACCAATTAAGTTGGCAAGCCTCGTAAAGATAAGCAAGAGGAAAATAATCTTCACCACACAAGAGTGCATCAAGATGCAACGATAGATGACACGCACTCAAGGCAAAAGCTTTCATGGAGCCACCAAAGAAATAACATAAGAAAGACAAGGTGGACGTGAAAGAAAGGATATCAACTACAGATGTAATTTCTCTCAAGTGTATAAGGTTCTAGGTAGACGAAATCAATATCTACAAAGAAGGATGTACACCCGAAATAGTTACAACACGAAGGAACAAGATATCCACAAGGAAGTCATAAATATACCAATAAGATATTTGCTTGAAAGCATAGCACTTGGCTAGATATGGTCTTATTGTATATAAATGAAGTCCAATCACACATCCATCAAAGACATCACAACTAGCAACAAGAGATCATCGTTGGGATGCTTTGAGAAAGGAAACAAGTATCACAAGATATGAAATGAATATCATGCCAAGATGCAACCTACACAAGGTTGAATGCAAGAGAGGAAAACATGAATATATACTTGTTACCGAGATATCATTGGAAGGATGTAGTAGATACCAATTGAAGGTAGATAGTAGTTCATTGATCATCCTAGCTTGACTCCAATATGCACACAGTGACAACACCTTCCTTGTGAGTGAGTCGAGCATCCAATGCATCTCCAAATTTTTCCTATAACAACAACACAAACAAAATGGTAACCAAACTCATTGGGACCAAAGAGTTAGAAGCACCAACAATACATAGGACAAACTCCACATAAATATGTGCATATAGATATGGAAATGAAATTCATGCACATCTCATCAATTTGAGACTTGGTGGAGTTTCCCCTATATATTGGGTCAAAGAGAGAAAGCATGCCAAGGAAACTACATGAAGTTAATATGCATGCTCAAGACTTTCAAGAACCGATACCAAAATACAAGGAAAAGCCAAGTGAAAAGGGATACCAAATGGAGAAATCATCACTTGGAAGATATCATTAAAGATACATCAAGGAATGAGATATCCATTGGAACCCACAAAATGATATCAAACTCCCCAAAGAGAGGATGGTTCCAAACAAACCAAGCTCTCTACAAAGTTTCATGATGGCACAAGTACCAAAAAGAAACGGCTTACCGTCCACCAACACACACTTAAAATGGATTACAAGTTTAGTGTTTTTAGAAAAAAAGGATAGCTCCCCAACGAGATGTGAATTATAGAGAATTTGCATTTGAATACAAAATGCACAAGGTAGGATCACAATGTTCACTATATCAAGGAAAACACTAGACAAGATCAAGAAAACAACAAGATCCTCAAGTGGCACAGAAGGCAATGGGAGTTGACACAAACTTGGCAAGAGATAAGGCAAAAAAAAGCAAACGCCAACGTGAAGATGATCAATAATTTCTACCACACATAAGTGAGTACCAATTGTCAAAAGACAAGAAGTATTTGGAAATAATTCCCGGTGGTAGATAGCAAGGATATCCGACATCATCTTCACACCAAACACAAGAAAATTGCAACTTGTAGAGCTAACATGCCACCTAAGAACAATATAATTTAAAATATCAATTCTAGGTGACAATATCTCAAATGTACACATTTTCTAGGCTAGTAATATACACATAGCATTTACTCCCCCATAATGTGATACCAATTAAAGATAAACAAGAGGCAAAATAACGATCCAACAAGAGATAATTAATGGACAATTTAGAATTTGAATTTCTCATGAGAAGACATACCACATAGCGACTAGATAATCTTGTAATATCAATACTAGATGGTATTCCTCATGTACACACATTTATAGGATTGTGAGGTGTACAAAGCACATCACTCCCCCATAATGGGATATTCCATTAATCTCTCACAAGAGCCAACTAAGATACAAACAAGATGCATAAAGGCTCAACGTACGACACACATGTACATGATGTGCAAACCAACACACACATACTTGATTACTCAAGATAAGCAATTGGAGGCACAACATATACAAACACATGCAAGGAACAAAACCAAAACATGCAGAGGGGCAAGTAACTTTCAATGTAAACAATTTAAGTACGAGTTATCGCAAGGAAGAACATTGGATATAACATAACTTGAGAGTCCTAATGACTTGGATTGAGAAAATATGAATGATGAAGACCCCTCAAATCTTCATAATGTAGCCAAGTCTCCAATGCCCTCCAAAACACCTATTTATCAAGTTTGAGCTTGTTGGTCCCCAACCAAGTTGGGTCCTAAGAGGTTAGTCACAATAGGCTTGGCTACCCAAATGGTTCTTTGCTTGACACCACTTTGAGTACCAACAAACTTGGCAAACACATTGCCAACCTTATCCTTCCCAAGAGAATAGATATTATCAATAATAATTGGGTTCGATAAGTTACCACTAGTGCATGAAGAAGCGACGTGACCTTTCTCACGACATAAGTAGAAACGTCTACTCTTCATTTTCTTCTCACTTGATTTCTCAACAAGAGAGGCATTAACTTGAGTCTTCTTGGGAAGTGGCCTTTCTTCAACTTGAGGTTGAGCATGAGATTGAACTTGTGGCCTCTTCCCTTGTTTCTTGTCACCAATGGCATTCTTCTTCAATGGGCAATATCTAACATGATGCCCTTCAGTTTTGCACTTGAAGCAAATAGTATTGGCCGAATTCTTGACTTGTTTTTGGCCCTTCTTCTTGTTGCTCTTGGACTTCTACTTATTGGAGTTGAATACAAGTCCACCTTTTTCATTGGGGGATTTTTGCACACTTAAGATATTGTTGAGTGTGGATTTCCCTTCATGGCTCTTTTTCAAGTCTTTCTTCAAAGAAGTGACTTGGGCCTTGAGCTCTTTGATTTCCTATACATGGTTAGTCTCAACACAAGTACTAGAGGAAGTATAAGCTTCATCGTTAAAGCAACAAGGCAAGGAAAGCAATTCATCACAAGATGTACCAACATTGTGAGTAGATGAATTATAAGGACAAGCACATGGCAATATAGTATTTTGACTAGAAGTGGTGCTAGTATCCACATGAGGCTCACTAGATGTTACCTTAGCAATCATGGCCTCATGAGCTATCTTTAGCACATTATGGGATACTAGAAGATCATCATGAGAGCTTGAGAGCTTTTCATGGCTTTCTTCCAATTTCCCATAATTGCTAGATAGCAATTCAAGTTGAGCCTGTAGCTCAACATTCTCCTTCAAAATGGATGCTTCACAAGTAATAGAGTTAGTAGCACAATGTCGGTGTACTAGAGTAGGGGTACCCTAGTATCCCGAACTTGTGCACGGGCAGTTGCAGCGCCCCGCGGCAAGGCTCGCCGGACGACCGCCAGGGTCCTCTGTAGGTTCCTTTGGAGCCATTCAAGAACAAAGTATTTAAGATGAAGAGACAAGGCCCCGGCAAGAGGAGCTTGCCGGGAAGAGACAAGGCCCCGGCAAGAGGAGCTTGCCGGGAAGGCCAACCACGGCACCTCAAGAAACTTGCTGCGACGCACCGCACGTCCCGGCAAGGTCCAGCGAGCGACAAGCTTCCGGACGCGACAAGACGACGACCCCGACAAGGAACTTGCCGGGGGCCCGCTGCCACTCTATACCCGCGCTCCAGCGCACCCACCCGCGTGTCGCCATGAGACTTTCTCAGGGGCGTGTGGCGGGAGCCTGTGTAGCCAGGGGTACGCGGTGGCAAGTGGAGATGAAGAGGAGGCCATCGTGGCGAACGGTGGCGCTCCTAACGGTCACTTTTTGCACTGTTTAGGCAACTCAGACGGGCATTCAATGACCTTGTCCCCTGCCGTCAGAGTTAGGTAGGATACACTGTGTCCACAGTAGCGGTAGCTGCACCTACCGCATTCTTTTCCATTTTTACCCTTCTAGTCTACGTTGCCACCTGTCGGTGACCCCTTGAGAGTATAAAAGGAGGCCCATGCGCAACGTAGAGAGGGTTCGGTTCGGCTCATTCGAAACACCAAGAACATTCTCACGCTCGTTCTGGTAGCGTTCGTCGCTCCTGAGCAAGAACTCAATACAATCAAGCAAGCAGGAGTAGGGTTTTACGCATCCGTGCGGCCCGAACCTGGGTAAACTGCTCGTGTGCACTACCTCGATCCGCTCTTCGTGCGACCTCCGCCCCCCTCCGAACCGAAAGGGGCTCGGTCCGCCGGTCCCCATATGTGTTCGTGGATCAGTTTCCCTGACATCTTTGGCGCGCCAGGTAGGGGGCGTCGAGATTATGTGAACCCGATCCGGCGTACACGCGAGCTAAATCTTCATCGTCTTCATCAACATGCCACCGAAGAAGAAGGCTTCGGAGGCAGCTGTTTCGTCTGCGTCACTTTCACCGTCTCCGGAGCAAACGGGTGGTGGAGTGGACGCCGGCGGAAGAATGGGCGTCAACGAGGGAGCTCTCAGTGCAGCCAAGTCCAAGGACAAGGCGGCACAGACCTCGGCGTCCATGCGCGTACCGCGCCCATCTCAGGAGGCGCGGGACCAGCAGCGTCATGGCGTTCGCAGCACCATACGTCCGTTGGGCCAAGATCAAGCTGGTGGTTCTCGTGGCGTCCAAGACCAGCATGCACGTCAACATGCTGGCTCGAGCGAAGTACGGTCGCCTGGACGGGACACTGCTCCTTCTAACGTGGTTAGGAGTCCGAGCATGCCCCGCTCCTCGCACCGTTCACCTCTGCCACCCACCACTCCAGCAGAAGCCTTGGCGCGAGCTCAACTGCTCCTAGACTACCCTCCGACGGCGGACAAGACCGACGAGTGGAGGGCCACTATACAGAGCCTCATCGGCTTCGCCAACGGCGACACTGCGCAGCAACCAAGCACCTCGCTGCCGCGGCAGGACAGCCGGACGCGAGCCGATGGCAACAAGACCGGGGGAGGTGCGACTTCCATGCACTCTCCACTACGAAGGCCAAGATCGCCGACTCGCCGGGTCCACCCCGACAGCGGCTCCACCGCGTCGTCGGACCCACAAGCTCGACGCGACCAGCGCCAAGTTCTCCACGAACGGCAACAAGAGGACGCTCGTACTCGCATCGAGCGCCGAAGAGAAGCGCGGCGTCAATCTGACCAGCGCGCTGGGCCCTCTGTCGACATGCACGCGCCGGGGGAGCCAGGCAACTTGCCGTACGCGGTGGGTTGCCCTGCATTCACCCATGAGCTGCGGCAGGTCCAGTGGCCCAGCAAGAAAAACTTCAAACCAGACGTACCAGAGAAGTACGATGGCAAGTCGCATCCGTCGGAGTTCCTCAGCATCTACACCATCGCGGTGTAGGCTGCCGGGGGACGGGACGACAAGATCCTTGCCAACTACTTCCCGCTGGTACTCAAGCCCAATGTCAGGTCCTGGCTCATGCACTTGCCGGATAACTCCATCTCCTCTTGGGCAGATCTATGCCATCAGTTTGTCGGCGCCTTCGCAGGCGGCCACAAGCCACATGGCCAAGAGAGCGATCTTCATCTGCTTGCCCAAAAGGAAGGAGAGCCACTGCGCGAGTACATTCAAAGATTCAGCCTTGTACAGCACAACATCCCAGACGTCCACCCTGCCGCGATCATCAGTGCGTTCCATCAGAATGTGCGGAACCGCAGGATGAGGGAGGAGATGGCGATGTGTAAGATCAGAGACGTCAGCGAGCTTTACGCCCTGGCCGACAAGTGTGCGCGCGCTGAAGAGGGGATGAGGCTTCCCGGAGAGAATACAGGAGCAGGAGGATCCGACAGTGAGGATGCCGCCCCGACAAGGAAAGGCTGGCGGCGGAACAACAGAAGGAAGAAGGGCAAGGAAGTGCTAGCTGTCGAGCAGACCAGCAACGGAGGTGGCGCCAAGGAAGCTAAAGCTGGTGGCTCCAGCAAGGAGGCCCAGCCTGTGGCGGCCGCCGACAAGCAGGACAGCTCCGGCAAGCAGTATTGCAAGATCCACCGCACCAAGGGTCGCGATCTCCAGAGCTGCAAGAAGGTCGAGCAGCTTGTTGAGCTGCAAAAAGCTGAGTATGAGCAACGCGACAAGGAGAAGGCCCAGGAAGGTGCTGGAGGAGCCGGCAAGAAACGCCCCGGCCAGGGAGGACGCCGCGGCAAGGCCAAGCAGCGGCAAGGAGACAGACCTCCCCGCGGCCGCGACAAGGATGAAGACGACGACAACAACGAAGACATGGATGATGATGAGGCCGACGAGCAGGAATTTCAGAAAGCCACAGAGGTCCTGTGCGTTGACGGTGGCGCCTCTCTGCATACTTTGCACCGCCAACTCAAGCAGTGGATGCGGGAAGTAAATGCAGCAGAGCCATCCGTAGAGTCACGCAAGCCCCTGAAATGGTCCAGCACGCCTATCATCTTCGATATTGAGGACCACCCTGATCGCGTAACTGCGGTCGGGTGCTTGTCGATGTTGGTTTCTCCAACTATCCGCAACCTCAAGGTCACGAAGATGCTAGTTGACGGCGGGCCGGCTTGAACCTGATATCCTCCGCGGTCCTCCAGAAACTCCAGATCCCTGATAGCGAGCTCGAAGAGACCGGCACGTTCCAAGGAATCAGCCCGGGAAGGAGCAAGCCGAAGGGAAAGATCACGCTGCCGGTCACATTTGGCAGCGAGCTGAACTTTAGAACTGAGAGGGTCATTTTTGACGTTGCCGACTTTCCATTACCCTACAATGGGATCCTTGGCCGTCCAGCGCTGGCCAAGTTCATGGCAGCCTCTCACTATGCATAGAACATGCTCAAGATGCCAGGCCCGATAAGTGTCATCTCTGTCCCTGGCGACAAGAAAGATGCCCTTATCTGCGCCTACAAGATTTACCAGGAGGCAGCAGCCGCAGCTGATCGCAAATCACTTGCCACTGAAGCTCCCGGGGGGAAGAAGAAGACCAAGTCCGGCAAGAGCTCTGATGCCCACTTCGGCAAGCGCACCTCTTCGGAGTGCTGCGCTACCGTCGAGGACGCACCATCGAGCTCCACCGGCAAGTTTAAGAAGACGATGGCAGCTCCACCAGAGACCAAGAAGGTGTCCGCCAAGGAGGACGGCACTGGTGGTACCTTCACCATCAGTGCCACTCTCGACCCCAAATAGGAAAGCGCGCTCATTGCTTTCCTGCGGGCGAATGTCGACGTGTTTGCATGGCAACCGTCTGACATCCCCGGTGTTCCCAGGAAAGTGATTGAGCACCACCTAGCCGTTTGTCCCCATGCGCGGCCCGTCAAGCAGAAAGTCAGGAAGCAGGCAGTGGAGTGCCAAGAGTTTATTGCAGAAGAAATCAAGAAGCTGGAAGCAGCAGGCCTTGTCAGAGGAGTGCTCCATCCCACGTGGTTGGCCAATCCTGTAGTCGTGCGCAAGGCCAATGGGAAATGGAGGCTTTGTATAGACTTCACTGATGTCAATAAAGCTTGTCCCAAAGACCCATTTCCCTTGCCGCGCATTGACCAGATTGTTGATTCCACAGCCGGATGTGATTTGCTTTCATTTCTTGATGCATACTCAGGATACCATCAGATCTTCATGGCAGAGGAAGATGAGGATAAAACCGCGTTCATCACCCCATGTGACACATACTGTTTCGTACGGATGCCCTTCGGGTTGAAGAATGCTGGATCAACATTTGCAAGGGTGGTCCATGTCGCTTTTGAGCCCTAGATACACAGAAATGTGGAAGTCTACATGGATGATATAGTAGTCAAGAGCAAGGACAAGGCTACTCTGATTCAAGATCTAGATGAAACTTTTGCAAATCTGCGCAAGATCAACCTCAAGCTCAATCCCGAGAAGTGCGTGTTTGGAGTCCCTTCCGGCAAGCTTCTCGGGTTCTTTGTGTCACAGCGAGGGATTGAAGCCAATCCCGACAAGATCAAAGCCATCGAGCAGATTGAAGCACCAAAGCGCGTCAAGGATGTACGAAGGCTTGCCGGTTGCGTGGCTGGTCTCAGCAGGTTTATCTCTAAGTCCGCAGAGCGCGCCTTGCTGTTTTTCAAAATATTGAAAAAGGCAGGTTCGATGAAATGGACTCCGGAAGCGGAGGCTGCGCTGCAGGACTTGAAGAAGTTACTGCTGTATCTAGCAGCAACCAATCAAGTGGTTAGTGCTGCGTTGGTAGCGGAGAGGGAGGCGGACGATGAGCCAGCAACCGTAGCAAGTGAATCCAGCGACAAGCAGGGGGCTTCTCCGACAAGCTCTGGCCCCGACAAAGTTGGATCTACGCAGGCATGCAAGGAGGTGCAGAAGAAAATGGTGCAGCGCCCAGTTTAGTTTGTCAGTTCCCTTCTGCAGGGGGCTAGGTCAAGGTACTCTGGCGTGCAGAAATTGCTTTTCGGCCTTCTCATGGCCTCGAGAAAGCTGTGCCATTACTTCCAGGCACATGAGATAACAGTTGTCACTCGCTTCCCGTTGAAGAGGATACTGCAAAATCCAGAAGCAACAGGCAGGATTGTCGAGTGGGCACTGGAACTGTCAAGCTTTGGCCTCAAGTTTGAGAGCACTTCAACTATACAGAGCAGAGCATTGGCAGAATTCATAGCGGAGTGGACGCCAACACCAGATGAAGGAACTCCAGAAACGAGCATCCCCGTCAAAGAGGCAAGCAAAGAATGGTTGATGTACTTTGATGGTGCCTTCTCGCTGCAAGGCGCCGGTGCTGGCGTGCTGCTTATCGCACCCACCGGAGAGCACCTCAAGTACGTAGTTCAGATGCACTTTCCCAAGGAGCAAGCAACGAACAATACCGCAGAGTATGAGGGTTTGCTTGCCGGGCTCAGAATTGCAGCAGACCTTGGGATCAACAAGCTCATTGTCAGGGGTGACTCGTAGTTGGTCGTCCGCCAAGTAAACAAAAGCTATCAGAGTCAGTTGATGGAAGCATATGTTGATGAAGTGAGGAAGCTAGAAGAACACTTTGACGGCCTGCAAATGGAGCACGTTCCACGAGCTCAGAATGATATTGCTGATGGCCTGTCAAAGTGCGCGGCACTAAAGTTACCTGTGGAACCAGGGATCTTTGTGCTCAAGCTGACTCAACCATCCGTAACACCATCAACTAGACGGGGTAAGAAGAGGAAGTTGGTTTTTGGTGACTACTTTCCGGCAGAGCTTCCCTAAGCCGCCGCCAAGAAGGTCCCCAAGATCGACACCAAGAGTGCTGAGGAGCAGTCTGCTCCGGTGAACCTCTTGGTTTGTTCCGTTGAAGCAGACACTCCCGACAAGTTTTGCTCCGGCAAGCTTGCCGGGGAACATCACGCTCCGGCCGAACCGCAGGTTCTTGCCGTAGAAGTGGATGTTCCCACAGCAATAGATATGCCTTTAGTCCTTGTTGTCGAGCCGCAGGCTCCAGCATGGGCGCAACAGATTGTCCGTTTCCTTCAGACAGGAGAGCTTCCCGAAGAGCAAGAAGAAGCGGAAAGAGTAGCCCGATAGTCAAGTATGTACAAGTTTGTCGACAACACACTGTACAGAATAAGACTCAACGGTGTGAAATTGAAGTGCATTCGCCGGGAAGATGGACAACAGCTGTTGGCAGAGATACATGGAGGCATATGTGCTCACCACATTGGCGCAAGAGCACTTGCCGACAAAGCGTTCCGACAAGGTTTCTTCTGGCTGACAGCCCTCCAGGATGCAACTGCACAAGTAACCAAGTGTGAAGCGTGCCAGTTCCATTCCAAACAGATACACCAGCCAGCTCAAGCTCTCCAGACGATCCCTTTATCCTGGCCATTTTCGGTCTGGGGGCTCGACATCCTCGGCCCCTTTCCCCGAGCTGTCGGGGGCTTTGAGTTCTTGTACGTCGCCATCGACAAGTTCACAAAGTGGCCGGAAGTGGAACCAGTGAGGAAGGTGACAGCACAGTCAGCAGTCAAGTTCTTCAGGTCAATTGTTTGCCGTTTCGGGATCCCCAACAGGATCATCACCGACAACGGCACGCAATTTACGAGCCGCACCTTCATGCAGTACGTCCAAGATCTTGGCGCCAAGGTCTGCTTCGCTTCTGTTGCTCACCCGAGAAGCAACGGTCAAGCGGAGAGGGCAAATGCTGAAGTGCTGCGAGGCCTCAAGACCAGAACTTTCGACAGGCTGCGCAAGTGCGGAAGAAACTGGATCGAGGAGCTGCCGGTGGTTCTTTGGTCGATCAGGACGACGCCAAATCGAGCCACTGGCCAGACACCTTTGGCTCTAGTCTACGGAGCAGAGGCAGTTCTCCCCATGGAACTCGTTTACGGGTCACCTCGAGTGCTCGCTTATGATGAGCTCGAGCAAGAGCAGCTGCGGCAAGACGACGTGCTGCTCCTTGAGGAAGACCGTCTTCAGGCTGCTGTGCGAGCCGCTCGCTACAAGTTGACGCCAAAGTGGGAAGGCCCTTATCGGGTGAAACGAGTCGCTAGGCCCGGCGCTGTCCGCCTTGAGACCGAAGATGGCATTCCGGTGAGCAACTCCTGGAACATTGAACATCTTCGTAAGTTTTACCCGTAGGGCGCGGTTGCCGGAAGCTTTTCCGGCAACCACCTTCTATACAAGTCTTGCCGTTGTTGCATGTAATCCTTTGTACAGAGCCGGGCGCAGACCCCATGCACAAGTAAAGCTCATGTGCCCCGCACATCTTGTCAATTTCAGGCTGTAATCCTTTTTGCATATGTTATCTGACACTATGTGCAGCACCAGACCCCGGTAAGCAATAACGAGCCGTAAGGCTCCATATCATTACTTTCTTTTTCTGTCTCTTTCCCAAAAGAAGGAAGGTTCCCTCGCCCACAAGGTTTGCCGGGAGGGAAGGAGAAGATAATGGTGTGGACCGGGCCGTTCAAGAGAGTTTCTCCTTGCCGGGAAGCAGACGACAGAAAAGCTAAGTTGTAAAAGTTTGAGCAATCAGTTTTTAAGTTTTGGAGTTATTTTCCTTGAACGACCGTGCTTTGTATGGAAAACCTGTGCGCGGAGGAACCAACTCGTAGCTAGTTGCGCCCTTACTTTGTTTCGAGTCCGCTCAACAACTTAAGTGAGCTGCAACTAGTTGTGACAAGGTTGCTTGTCGGTAGCGACCCCGCCAGCAGGCTGCTGAAGTTCCGCACTCGGCGCTCGCGGCAAGGGTGCCTGCTCCGGCAAGTTTCCCTAGAAAGCGTAGGGCAGAACCATACAAAGCCAAGAGTCAAGTAAAGGAAGTAACGCAGCAATTTTTACCTAAGATAGAGTTATATTACAAAAATAACTTGTCGCGCCTCTAATAAAGCGTTCCCGTGACATGACTGGCAGCGGCAAGAAAAGAAGAAAGCGGACAGCCTAATCTACGCGGCCGCCGTCAACCCTTTTGACCACGTTCACCCTGTCCACAATGGGTGCGACAAGGGCCTTAAGTGCGTCAAGATTAGCGTCCGCCGGCAGCCTCTTGAGGACGTTGGTGAGGTTGAGGCCCGGATTGCGGAAGGCCACCTTCACCAGCACCTTCTCCAGAACTCCGGCACAAATCGTGCGCGACTCGTCGGCCAGCTGCTTTGGGATCCGTTCCCGGAGCTGCTGGAGAGCCGTCGCCACGCCCTTGAAGAACAGAGTAAGCTTGGCGCTAGGTTGGAGGTTCTCGTCGGAGGAGTACCCGAGGCCCTCCACCCCCAATTGCACCAGCTCCTCTTCGATGACTGCAGCAATGTTCACGAGGCCCTCCGTCCAGAGCACCACAGTATCTCTGAGGAGATTCTTGGTTTCAGCGGCCCTCGCCAGCAGCGCCTCGTTGGCCTTGATATCCTTCTTCAAGTCCGCCTCCCGTTTCCTGGCACCGTCCAACGTCTCCGTCGAGGTGGCCAGCTTCAGCTTCAGATCGGCGTTGGAATCCTTGGCGGCGCTCAGCTCTTTGCCCTTCTCGGCGAGTCGGCCCTGCAGCTCACCGTGGGCAAGAGCGTCCTTCTCTTGCTCCAGCTTGAGCGCGGAAAGCTCTTCGCCACCCACATTCAGATCAGCCTCTAGCTGCGCCACCTTTACCTCCAATTCCTTCTTGGCGGTCTCGGCAGCCGCAGCCGCATCCTTTGCTTCTTGGAGCGTTCCGCCAAGTGCTTGTTCTCGCGCGGCAAGCTCCTCCTCGTGGCTGTCGAGGCTCACTTTTCGTTGAGCCAGCTCGCCTTCTTGCGCGTACAGCTTCTTGCCGGTGAGCCGCTGCTGCTCTTCAGCTTCGGCCTTCTCGAGGAGGAAGGCCTTCCGCTCCTCAGCAAGCTGTTTCCGCTCCTCCGCCAAGGCCCGGAGAGCTTCCTGGCGAAGACCCCGGAGCTCCTCCGCGCGCTTCTCTATATCCACGCTCGCCTTCACGACAAGCACTTCCCGGGACTCCAACTTGACTTGGCGGGCGCGATAGAGCACCAGCAGCCTCCGTAGCAGCCGCTCCTCCTCAGGCTCGTCGCTGCTGCTTCCCGGCGCGTCGACGATCGACAACCCGGCGGAGGCGAGCACCTCCCCATCCAAAGCTTCTCCTTCCACCGGCGCCCTGGATCTTGACGCCCAGGGGAGCTTGATGAAGATGCCCTCGCCGGCCTTCAGATAGGCGCCGGGCTAGGACTCCTCGGAGCCTGGCGCTGCGGCAGCGGCGGAGGGATCGGCGGTCGGTGCAGCGCCTGGCGCTCCTGCGGCCTCAGGGCCGTCAGTGCGATCGTCAGATCCCTCGCCAGCTTCTTCGGCAGCAGCCTTGGCGGCCTCTTCACCGGCAGGCACATCAGCACCAGCTCCTTCTTCGGCGGCCGCGGCATCATCAGTGTTGCCGCGCGCGTCCTCCTCGCCGCCCGCCTCGGTCTCCATCGGATCCACGGAGGGTGGATCTGACGACCGGAGAAGAAGGAGAAATCAAACAAGCATTCGAGAAGAAAAATCAGCAGAAGAACACAAGGAAGGTTTCGGGCAAGAAGGACTACCTGTGCTGGGATCCGCTGTCATGAGCTCCACCACCGGGGGATCGTTGGCGATGTCCCTTGCCGGAGACTCCTCCCTTGCCGGAGACTCCTCCCTTTCCGGAGATTTCTCCCTTGCCAGAGAACGCTTCCTTGCTGGGGAGTCCGCCCTTGGCGGTGTAGTCGAAGCAGACGACGAGTCGGAGGTGATCACCACGCCCTCCTGATGAAGCTGTTCTGCTCCTGCAGAAACAAACCAGCGATCAGATGTCAACAAAGGAAAAGAGCAACCGCGCACGCCCAGAAGCAGAAAGTAAACCATATACTTACGCTGGGGGCTGCGCTGCAAAGTAATGGCCGGATCCGGCAAGGTGGTCTCGGTGCGCCTCCTGCCGTCGCAGTAGGCTCGTCCTCGATGATCACCACCTGAGCCTTGGCCCTCTTCGCCGCCCTCTGGGCCAGAGTCCTGAAAAGGGAGAGTCCAGGGTGGATCAGATCAGATGCAAGACAAGAATAGCAAGTTGAAGAACTACAAGAACAGCAAGGGAATCTTACTCTTCTTCTTCCTCCTCGTCGGAGCTGAGCGCGGAGAGGTCAAAGTTCGGCCCACCTCCAGCGCGACGAGGTGGAGGAGTGGGATCCCTTGGCCGCTTGGCGGGGACTGCGGCGCTAGCCCGAGACGACCCTGCTCCAGTTGCCACCGCGGCGGGAGGCGCTCCCGCGGCAACCGTACTTGCCACGGCGGAGCGCATCGCGCGATGCTGCGGCTGTTGGCCCACTTGCCGCCCTGTTGCGTCCCCGACCCTGTGGAGGCGCCTTCTTGGCTGCGCTGGGGGCTGCGCTGTGGGCCCTGCTCGCGGCAAGCTCCTTGGAGATGGCGGGCCGCTCGCACCCTCGGCGGGCTCGCTCGACTCGGCGTTGGGCGCGGCGAGCTCTTCTTCGTCTTCGGGCCACTCCCGTTCGGCAAGACTCGTCGCCGATGCCGCGTCCACTTCCTCCACTGTGAACCCGAATTCACCCGTGGCTGCGGCTGCCGCCGCCTCTTCCGCCCTAGTGGCGATGTGTTCCATCTCTTGATCGGTGGTGTCGCGGGTGAGGAGCTTCTTTTCGTCAGCATTGACCGCCACTTCCACTAGGCCGTCGAAGAACTGCTGCACAACGTCGCCGGCAGGTTCTCGCCAAGTTGGAACGATCCCGTGCGAATCACACAACGGCATCATTGCACAGATGCGGTTGCGCCAGGAGTTGTTGCACAGAGGAACGACGCTTGCCGGCAACCTGAACCACTCGGGATGCTGCGGGTCGTGCTTGAATATCTCCTTGAGTATCCCGTCCAACTCTAGGACGGTGAAATTGAAGTTGAGGCCTGGGCGCAACCTCATGATATCTGCCGGACCTCCAAATTCCCAGGCGGGCCTCCCCCTCGCCTGTAGAGGGGCGATGCGGCGGCGAAGGAAATCTGCGCCGACAGCTCCTACAGTCAGCCCGGCAAGCCTGAGACGCAAGATCCGGGTGGTGGTGATCTTCAGCTTGTCGTCGTCCATGGACAGGGCGCTCCAATCATTGCCACGCACTGCTGGGGTTTGGCGCAGGGCGGTGAACGGCTGCGGGTTCTCCTCTACAACCCAGCAGCAATCTGCTCTCCACTCATCCCACTTGCTGCGGAGCTCCCCCTCCAGATAGGTTTCCTTCTTGCCGGCTCGCGAGAACCAGGCGATCCCGCCGGCAAGAGTTTCCCCTCTCTCGACACGAGGCATAAAGAAGTGGCGGAAGAGGGCTACGTTGGGGTGGACTCCGACAAAGTTTTTGCATAGATGGGCGAAAACTGCCATGGTCAGAACGGCGTTGGGGGTGAAATCAAGGAGGTGGAACCCGTAGGTGTTCATGATGTCGCAGAAGAAATCAGAGAATGGCGGTCAGAGCCCGCAGTAGAAGAACACGGCGAAGAAAGGGTACCCGCCAACTGGAGCTTCTTGCGAGGCGACGACGGAGAGTACCTTCGTGCGCGGATGCGCCCGCAGTCTCCGTCGACCAGAAGAGATAGTACCACTCCCTCAGCTCCTTCGCGGAGAGCTCGGGGGGAAAGTGGCCCGCTCCTTCCGCAGCGCCTCAAGCCGCTGCACTTCGGTCGACTTCACAACTTTCGCGGCCGCAGTCTTCGCGGCCTTCCCCTTCCCGGCCTTCGGAGCCATGGCGGAGGCGGTGGGGGAGATCGACGGCGCTGGTGGTGGCGGCAGCGACGGGGGCGGAGCGCTGCTCTCTTTCGACTTTGGAAGCGGAGGAGGGCGGCGGAGATTTCTGAGATTGCGGCAGCGAATGGCGAAGGTGGGGAAAATGCCCCTGTTTCCCCTGCTTATAAGGAGGAGGGGGCGAACGTTGTGCTCTTTCCGAATAAAGAACCACCCACGATCTCTCCCACGACGCCGCGATTGACGATTGTCGTTACGAGGGGCGCGGTGGATACGGAGTTAGATTCGGCATAACCCAGGCCCGCGCGTGCCCATGCCCTGTTTTGGGCCTGGCCCAACAGCGCTCGGCACCGTGTGTGGCCCAGGCCCGGGGGCTCCTGTCGGTGTACTAGAGTAGGGGTACCCTAGTATCCCGAACTTGTGCACGGGCAGTTGCAGCGCCCCGCGGCAAGGCTCGCCGGACGACCGACAGGGTCCTCCGTAGGTTCCTTTAGAGCCATTCAAGAACAAAGTATTTAAGATGAAGAGACAAGGCCCCGGCAAGAGGAGCTTGCCGGGAAGAGACAAGGCCCCGGCAAGAGGAGCTTGTCGGGAAGGCCAACCACGGCACCTCAAGAAACTTGCCGCGACGCACCGCGCGTCCCGGCAAGGTCCGGCGAGCGACAAGCTTCCGGACGCGACAAGACGACGACCCCGACAAGGAACTTGCCGGGGGACGCTGCCACTATATACCCGCGCTCCAGCGCACCCACCCGCGTGTCGCCATGAGACTTTCTCAGGGGCGCGTGGCGGGAGCCTGTGCAGCCAGGGGTACGCGGTGGCAAGCGAAGATGAAGAGGAGGCAATCGTGGCGAACAGTGGCGCTCCTAACGGTCACTTTTTGCACTGTTTAGGTAACTCAGACGGGCATTCAATGACCTTGTCCCCTGCCGTCAGAGTTAGGTAGGATACACTATGTCCACAGTAGCGGTAGCTGCACCTACCGCATTCTTTTCCATTTTTACCCTTCTAGTCTACGTTGCCACCTGTCGGTGACCCCTTGAGAGTATAAAAGGAGGCCCATGCACAACGTAGAGAGGGTTCGGTTCAGCTCATTCGAAACACCAAGAACATTCTCACGCTCGGTCTGGTAGCGTTCGTCGCTCCTGAGCAAGAACTCAATACAATCAAGCAAGCAGGAGTAGGGTTTTACGCATCCGTGCGGCCCGAACCTGGGTAAACTGCTCATGTGCACTGCCTTGATCCGCTCTTCGTGCGACCTCCGCCCCCCTCCGAACCGAAAGGGGCTCGGTCCGCCGGTCCCCATAGGTGTTCGTGGATCAGTTTCCCCGACACACAAGCATCATCATTAACAACAATAGGAGGGGGCAACTTGGCAAGCTCTTTTAAATAAGAAGCTTTAAGTTGAGCATGAGACTCGATGAGTTTGATGAGCTCACCCTTGATGACCCTTGAGCCATTTTCGAGGTGCTCAAAATCCTCAAGGAGTCTAGCATGAGCAACTTCGAGCT
The DNA here is from genome assembly GCF_002162155.2 of Triticum dicoccoides. Classification (NCBI taxonomy): domain Eukaryota; kingdom Viridiplantae; phylum Streptophyta; class Magnoliopsida; order Poales; family Poaceae; genus Triticum; species Triticum dicoccoides. Next base: position 29,816,487 of record NC_041393.1, read on the forward strand.
TAGCATTTTTAGTTTTCAAATCATTGGCCACCTCAAGATTTCTATCATGAGATTCACTCACTCTAGATAATTCTAGAGCAAAAGTCTCCTCAAGAGATTCGGAGGTGGTTTGTTCATGTTCAAGAGCTTGAGATAGCTCCGCGATCTCATTTGCGTAATCACACTCATGAGCTTCCATTTTCTCAATGGTGACCTCATGCTCCTCTAGATGAGTTTCTAACTCCTCAATGTATTTCTTGCCTTCAATGGCAATGGACATTATTTCCATGAAGTTGGAACGAGCAATTTTATTTTTATGAAGAGCTATAAAAATCATTTCCCCCTTAGTTTTTAAGGAGGCAACATTACCATTCTCTTCATCATTATCATCATCATCATTAACATCAACATCATCATCAAGAGACATATTGGGGTTCAAAGTAGGAGATACCTTTGACGCCTTAGCCATAAGGCAAAAAGATATAGATGATGATGTACGATCCCTTGGGGCACCATTAAACACCACATCTTGTTCCATGGAGTGTTGGGTTTCCTCTACATTGTTAGCACAACAATTCGAGGAAATAGATGCATTTTTGTCATGGCAACAAGACATAGCAAGCATATCATCATGAGATTTAGTCAAGCGATTTCTACATGATATGCAAGGACTATCAACACAAGCATGTGAAACATTTGGAGTGCTCAAAGTGCTAAAGTCCAAAGATGAAGCATTGTAATAAGAAAGTGATGAAGGATTATCAACAATAAGCCCACTATCATCATTGCAATGAGAACCACTACTCACCATGCCATTACCTTGTGGAAAACCACATGTAGGTGAAGTAGAAGAAGTTGAGAATGCAACAAGGTCGGAGGTGGAGGGAGAACGAACATCCTTACAAATCTTGGACACGCCATATTTATCTTGAAGCTTTGTCCACAACTCATGAGCATCCCGGAACGGCATGAGTTCAAATATAACTACATTGCTCAAAGCATCGAAAAGCACATTATAAGCTTGAGCATTGAGATAAGAATTTTTCTCATCTAGTAAAGATAAGCTTTGGGGATCCTTTGGAGGAGAAAAACCCATATCTACAATTCGCTCTAAATTTGGGTCCATGACCCTAAAGAGATTAAGCATGTGAATTACCCAAACATCAAAATTTGTGCCATCGAAACTAAGAGTGTCAGAGAATCCTAATCCCCTAGTTGACATCTTTACTCTCTAGGCGGTTAAGCCCAACAAAGAGAGACGAGGCTCTGATACCAATTGAAAGATCGAGGATGTCGCCTAGAGGGGGGGTGAATAGGCGCTTTAAAATAATTATGGTTAAGGCTTAAAAAATGCGGAATAAACCTAGCGGTTAATTTGTCAAGCACAAAACCTAAAACAACAAGGCTCACCTATGTGCACCAACAACTTATGCTAAGCAAGATAAGCAACTATGTGATATCAAGATATATGACAAAGAACAATATGGCTATCACAAAGTAAAGTGCATAAGTAAAGGGCTCGGGAAAGAGATAACCGAGGCATGCGGGGACGATGATGTATCCCGAAGTTCACACCCTTGCGGATGCTAATCTCCGTTTGGAGCGGTGTGGAGGCACAATGCTCCCCAAGAAGCCACTAGGGCCACCGTAATCTCCTCACGCCCTCGCACAATGCAAGATGCTGTGATTCCACTAAGGGACCCTTGAGGGCGGTCACCGAACCCGTACACTTTGGCAACCCTTGGGGGCAGTCACTTGTACCCGTCAAATTGCTCGGGGCGATCTCCACAACCTAATTGGAGACCCCGACGCTTGCCCGGAGCTTTACACCACAATGATTGAGCTCCGAACACCACCAACCGTCTAGGGCGCCAAGGCACCCAAGAGGAACAAGCTCTAGGGTGTCCAAACACCCAAGAGTAACAAGCTCAAGGGTACCAAGCACCCAAGAGTAATAAGCTTCTCAACTTGTAACTTCCACGTATCACGTGGAGAACTCAAACTGATGCACCAAATGCAATGGCAAGGGCACACTGAGTGCCCAAATCCTTCTCTCTCAAATCCCACCGAAGCAACTAATGCTAGGGAGGAAGATAAGATGAAGAACAAGAAGGAGAACACAAAGAACTCCAGGATCTAGATCCAATGGGTTCCCCTCACATAGAGGAGAAAGTGATTGGTGGAAATGTGGATCTAGATCTCCTCTATCTTTTCCCTCAAAAACTAGCAATAATCCATGGAGGGATTGAGAGTTAGAAAGTTCGAAGAAGGTCAACAATGGGGAAAAAACACGAGCTCGAAGGATAAGGTTCAATGGGGAAGAAGACCCCCTTTTATAGGTGGGAAAAAATCCAACCGTTATGCTCACAGCCCGCATAGAGCGGTACTACCGCTCCAAGGAGCTGTACTACTACTAGGGCGGTAGTACCCCTTCGAAACACAACAGCGAGGAGGCAAAAAGGCCAGAGGAACCGTTGGAGTGGTAGTACCACTTGACCTCACGGTACTACCGCTAGGGGTAGCGGTACTACTGCTAAGGGTAGCGGTACTACTGCTTGCGAGCGGTACTAAAAAAAATACTTCCGTACCTACCTCCGTAGGACTTGGGACGAGTTTTTTGGTCTGGAGCGGTACTACCGCTGTAGGATCCGCGGTAGTACCGCTCTGGAGCGGTAGTAAAAAATTACATCCGCTCCAATCCGTGGTAGTACCGCTGCAGCCTTTTCAGAACACCAAAACTGCCACAACTTTTGCAAACGGACTCCGAATTCGATGAAACCAAGTTTGTTGGAAAGCTAGCGACAAGGGCTAACACAATCTTGAAAGAAATATAAATAAGAAGCAAGTTAGAAAAATCCCATAAGAAAATGGTGAGAACCCTTCCTCGGATAAGACCGGTAAAACCTCCAACACCGAAAACATCATAGAAGATGCATGCGAACTCCGTTTTCGATGAACTCAAGCTTGTCATCAAGATGACCATAAGCTCTAAGACTCACAAAAAGAACCAAACAAGAAACAAGAAACAAGATGCAAGGATGCAAAGGTTTGAGCTCTCTACTAATGATACGATCAAGCTACCAACTTGAGAGACCCCCTTGATAGTACGACAAACGATCCTATAACCCGGTCTCCCAACTACCACCACGAGACCGGTAAAATAGAAAACCTATCAAGGGCAAACCTTTGCCTAGCACATGGTCCACTTGAGCTAGATGATGACGATCTTTACTCCCTCAAGTTGGACCACCTTTCTTGATTGCGTTGGCTCGATGAGGACTAGACGATTGCTCCCTCATAGTCCACTATGGGTGAGCCACTCTTTAGCACATCTTCACAAGTCCATTGACACCACAATGGATGGCAAGATTCAAGCACTTGATCTCTTCGTGATGCTCCACTTGAACTTGCACATGGCAATCTTGATGACGATCACCACTTGATGTCATCCTTTCCATGGGTTGTATGATATCTTCCTCTTGACGCAAGCCCATGGACACGTACCATACCATGGGATCACTTGATCCCTCTCGGTACATCTTCTATGCTTTGTGAGTTGATCAACTTGATTCACTCTTGACTTAGTCTTGATCAACCTTGAATCTTTCCAACTCTCTTCATTTGGATGATGTCTTGAAGGTAAACATGAATGATCACACAATCTTATTCTTCAAGACATGCTTGCAATAAGCTTAGCACTCACATGACCAACCTTTGGATAATTCCTTAATAGCACCTTGGTCAACTCATAAACTCCTTGAAACCAACACATGGACTTCAAGAGAAGCCTATGGACAAATCCTTCAAATATAACTCAAGACAACCATTAGTCCATAGATATTGTCATCAATTACCAAAATCAAACATGGGGGCACCACATGTTCTTTCACTATCTCAAGTAATGACTTCAACCTAGCATTCTCATCAGCAATAGTAGTGGTATCCTTAGATGAGGGGTTAGTTACCACATCAGCAATTGAAGATATTGCAACAGTAGTAGCAGTTGAACATTCAGCAACAGAGACAACATTATCACGCTCAATACATTTTAGACATTGTGGTTCAAATCCTTCCTGAGCGGAACTAATCTGTTGAGCGCGGAGTGACTCATTTTCCTTTTGAAGGTCTTCATGAGCCGATCTCAATTTCTCAAGTTCCTGCTTCCTTTGAAGATAATCATAGGAAAGCTTTTCATGAGAGGTTGAGAGCGATTCATGACGACTTTCAAGTTCCTCATACTTAACATGAAGATTTTTAATGTCTTCAATTAATGACTGAGATCGGGTCATTTCCACGTCCAACAGGTCATCGCTTTTGTCTAACAGTTTTTGAATATGTTCCATGGCATTCTGTTGTTCAGTTGCAATTTTAGCAAGTGTTTTGTAGCTAGGTTTAGATTCACATTCAGAGTCATCTTCACTTGACGTTTGAAAGTAAGCACCGCGTGAGTTTACCTTGGCACCACGTGCCATGAAGAGTAGGTGGGAGCAGAGTCATCCTCATCCTTGGCATCAGCGTTGGTGACGAGTGTCGGTGTCAAAACCGGCGGATCTCGGGTAGGGGGTCCCGATCTGTGCGTCTTAGGCTGACGGTAACAGGAAGCAAGGGACACAATGTTTACCCAGGCTCGGGCCCTCTCGATGGAGGTAAAACCCTACTTCCTACTTGATTAATATTGAAGATATGTGGAATACAAGAGTTGATCTACCACGAGATCGTAGAGGCTAAACCCTAAGAGCTAGCCTATGATGGTATGATTGTAAATGTGATCGGCCTTCTAAGGACCATCCTCTCCGGTTTATATAGACACTAGAGAGCTAGGGTTTACATGGAGTCGGTTACAAGGAAGGAAACATAATATCCGGATCACCAAGCTTGTCTTCCACGCAAAGGAGAGTCCCATCCGGACACGAGCCAAAGTCTTGAGTCTTGTATCTTGACGCTTCTATAGTCCGGACGATGAATATAGTCCGGCTGTCCGGATACCCCCTTATCCAGGACTCCCTTAGTAGCCCCTGAACCAGGCTTCAATGAAGATGAGTCCGGAGCGTAGTCTTGTCTTTGGCACTGCAAGGCGGGTTCCTCCTCCGAATACTCCAAGATGATTATCGAACACGTAGACCGTGTCCGGCTCTGCAAGATGATCTTCACATACCCTAGCATAAGTTCCTTCTGCAGGCAATCTTTGCACGTCGTGCCCTTGTATCGTGGCCTGGTCTAACACGAACCGGCGTCTCCTGCTCCACCTTGACTCGCGTCGCGAGGCGGTTTTATTGGCACGTCCTGCCATGTCAGAGATCGTGCCCCCTTAATACGGGCTTTTTATTAATATGGGCATATGTGACCCCACGGTGACCGTTGATATGATTACGTGTATTTTAGATAAGTCTCAAGCGGTCACGCTGAGGACTCTTGGTATTCATCCCTTTTATAAAGGGGTCAAGGCCTATGCTGAGGACCCTCGACCCCTTCGTGAGGGGACTCATGTTCTACTACGGGTTGGATTTCCATGATCTGGCTCCAGACGCCATCCTCCACATCTCGTCCTTCATTATAGTGTGCGAGGCCTTCCTCCACGTTAACCCACACTTCGACTTATGGATCGAGGGGCGACATGCGGAGTGCGGAGGTGCTGTAATAAGCAGAAACACTGATGCCCCATGGCCAGAGTGTTCTTTTCCGGAAGTATCTGATGTATGTCAACGGAGATGGTTCTATGTCACCACTCCCAGAGGCACAAAGTGGGCAGCTGCCCCTGAGTTCTGCTCAGGCCCTCCGTCACAGTTGGCGTCTTGGACCGATGTGGGACGGAACTATGGGCCTGCTGGCGATGTACCAGAACTGTAGAATCGCATCCGGGAGATTATTGAGAGGGACATAAATCTTTTCAACATAATGCAAGTGATGCTAATCCGGCGGATGTTGCTGTGCAAACGTCGGCCTCTCTGGATGTGGGAATTTAATCCTGAGGGTCCGCGGACTATTAAGCACTTCTTCGGCATGAAGCTCGAAGGGATGTGTAAATTATTCTTCGGACCTCAAGTAAAGTGTCCGGACACCATCGAGGATGCGGGCCTAAGATGCAATCGCCTATATGCCCAAGTAAGTAACTTCAAAGCTGGATACTTCGTGTATATTTATCATAACCTTTATTCTGAAAACCCTACCGTGGCCAGGAATGGCTTAACAAGGCGGAGAGAATCAGGTGTCCGACGCCACTTCCTGAAGGCTCGCCTGGTCCCACTATCGCAAAGATGTTGGGCCGGGCGCTCAGCAAAATCCCTTCGGGGAAAGGCGAAGGAAAGGGCAGTGAAGCCGAACTTCACGCGCTACGCATCTAGACCAGGGAAATCGCTACCTCTCCTATGGAGGATAGCCGGAAAGGGGAGGTCAAAGCCTCCTCCCCACGCGGGAAGAAGAGGGCCGCCTCCGAAGATTTGGAGGCGGAGATGCCCAAGCAAGGGAAGAAAACATCGCCCGAGGGCTTTGCCGCGACAGGCATCCTCACCACGTCATGCCCACCAGGGGGCCAGCTCTCCACCGAGCCATAAGTTATTCATTAATTCAAAAGTGTGGTGTTACTCCAAGATCCATAAACAGGACTTTGTCTTTTGTAGTCCGGCGAGCAGCTCTTCTCAACAGAGTTCGTCTTCAGGGGACCTTCATCCGGAGATGATGGAGAGTGAGACTCCACCCATCTCTCCGCTTCACAAAGCGGGCGACACAGAGGTGTCGTCACGGAGGGGTCTGGATCTGCCGAAGCCGGAGGCTAATACGTCAGCCTCTCTGAGCCCGGAGCATTTGGCTCCCACGGGGGGCGATGAGAAGGGTCTGGCGCAGTTTAGTGTCCGGCCGGACGCACTGATGGGTCATCTGGAGCGAGCCGCGCTCTCGGAGGAGCACCGCTCCTTAATGAGCACGGTGCTCACGAAGATTTCATCCGCTACCAGCGGCTTGAATGAGGCATTTACAAGCCTGCTCAAAGGCTTTGAGGTATGTAGTAAAAAATGCACAACTTTTTGGTTATGAAGCACGCGCTAGGTGTGCTCCCTATAGATAGTAGCCCATGAGACCCTGGTTGCCTGCCGTAGGTGGCAAACGATGGATCATATAATAATGGCTGCACCGTACATGTGCGCAGGTATACCAGGATTCGGTAGCCGACCAGTCTGTTGAAGCTGCCGAACTAAGGAGGCAGATCGAATCAATTGATGCCGATATCACGCTGGTGAATAAGCGGCTGGAGGAGTCATAGGGTATGTGCTCAGCTTCCCTTATTATGATGTATAGGGAAATGTAAGAGGGGTGGAGTATTAATGCCATATTGTTGCACTGCAGATGGTGCTGCTGCCGTGGAGGCCCTGAGGGCGGAGCTTGCTCAAGCCAAGGAACAAGCTCGGGCTAGCAATGTGGCTACCCTAAAGGCGGCCGAGGAATTGAGAGCCGAACAGGCTGCTCATCGCCAAAGCGCAGAAAAGGTAGCCGAAATGGCTGGGGAGTTACAAAATGCCACCAACCGGTACGCACTCCTCTAAAAGGAGAGTAAGTCTAGTTCGGCCGAGCTGGACAAGGCACTTAATGCCGCCAAGGAGATGCGGACCGAGATTCGAAGTATGCGGGAAGAGCTCCAACAGGCCGACAAGATCGTGGCTGGGGGCTCATACTTGCTGTGGACGATGTTCTTGGATCCCAAGTATGCTCCCCTGGCGGGGCGCTTGAGTCCGGCAGACGCATATGCGGACTTGGTGAATAGTACAGCTGACGCTGTCAAGTTCTTTGAGGGTCAAGGAGATGAAGAAGTGGAGAAGCTTTTCTGGTTGCAGTTCCATGCTCCCACTCGCCCGCTGCCGCTGAATGAGAAGGTGGCTGCTATGGCGGGGCTCCACAGGCTGTCCGGGCTGGCAATGCGGTCTGTAATAGACCATCTTTGGCCGAAGGGGCCTAAGTCGGACAACTATTTTGGTTTGGTGCAGCAGTTCCTTGGAGCCGTGTCTCGGATTGACGCCATGAGGAGGTCGGCGTGCATAGAGGGTGCGCGGATGGCACTGGCCCGCATTAAAGCCTATTGGACGGATATGGAGGCCACTGTAATAGCGACCCAGGATCCGGCGGGAGGCCAATATCCGGCCGAGCACTACTTGGCGCAAGTCACGGAAGGTGCCCGCCTAATAGAGGCGCAGTGCTCGAAGGGTGTGTCATTCGAGTGATAGGTCGAATCATTGTAGAGAACAATGTTTACTTTAATTATGAGGCTATGTTTATACTTTTGCCTGAAAGTATGATTGTCCCCCCTGTGCGGCCGTTTCTTATATGTATAAGTAGTCCGAAAGATAGCAGTTGTTGGCTTCAGCCCCCACGCACGTAATGCGGGGGTGTTCGTGAAAAAATGTGCTTAATCACACTTGCCCCAACGTCTTGGTCCATAAAGGAGGTGATCGCACGTCGAACTAGGCAACCAGACTATATAGCTGTAACACTTTCGCTTAGCCATGGGAGTATAATGGTGGGGCTACTATGTAGCCCCTAGTACCTTAGCGTGTATTCGAATACGGGCGCGTGTGTACATGGCCGGTAAACGGCCCTTCATTAATGCGGAGGAATCTTTAGGGATTCCGGTGAGTCTTCGAGTGGTTGAACAGTCTCTCGCTGTATCATGATGGTTAGTTTTCAGCTTTCTCTACTGGGGTGCTCATCCGGAATAACCAGGGCACAATCGCAGTAGTTCTCCTTTGGCCTGCCTTAGCCGGATGATAGCGGAACGTAAGGCGGCAAACCCAGGAGCCGGGCAGACCCAACATTTGACCAAAGACATGATTCGGAGCTGATGCATATACGGCCAAACTCATGACGCCGAATACTCCCGAGGGTATTCGGTCTTTTGTAAAAGAAGATAGGCTGACAAGAGCCTATTGTAAGCCCTTTATTCCTAGGTACGTGCAATTTAGTCTACCGTGGCCGAATGCCAAAAACGGCAGTATCCTCTGTGGGTATAGAACCCATGGGATGGTTTAAACAATAAAGGCAGTAGAAAAGGTTTACACGGGGGCTTAATCTAAAAAGAAACCTGTTGCACGGGCCATGCTACATGTCCATGCCTTTGTCTCCGTTGTGCCGTATCCTGGAAGGGTATCACACGAACGTTGTCTATAAAAAAAGAAAAACTTGTAGGAAGTTGCAACATAAGTACGCGATTAGTAATAAAAGTGTAAGCAATTGGCCTGCCAATAAGGTCGAGCTGAGCGTGGGGCTGTATTAAATATATACAGCCCCTGGTATCCATTATGGGATTACATATACGGTGCCCTGTGTGAATTTTATTCGGGCGACCGGACTCGTCTAACCGTGTCTGTGGTCGTAATGACCGGTCATGTTTTCTAATACTGGAGGCCGCTTATAGTCCGGCCGCCAGGGCCGTCGCGTACTCCTCTGCGCGTGAAGGGCACTCTATGATTCCGCTAACGGTGATGACGCCACGGGGACTGGGCATCTTGATTGTAAGGTGGCCATAGTGTGGCAATGCGTTGAAGCGGGCGAAGGCCGTTCTTCCTAGCAATGCCTGCTAGCTGCTTCGGAAGGGTGCGACAGTGAAGAGCAGCTCTTCGCTTCTGGAGTTGCCTGGGGAGCCGAATATTACTTCCAGCACGACAGAGCCCCTGGCACGGGCTGCAACGCCCGGTATCACCCCTTCAAAAGTGGTGTTGCTTTGTTTAATTTTGGATGGGTCTATCCCCATTCTGTGAATAGTGTCTTCGTATATTAAATTGAGACCGCTGCCGCCATCCATGAGGACATGGGTGAGACGGTATCCGTTGATTATTGGGTCAAGCACCAAGGCCTGTGATCCTCCTTGCCGAATTGTAGTTCGGCCGTCCATGTGATCGAAAGAGATCGGACGGGACGTACAATAGTGGGACGTGGATACGACGGGCTCTGCATCATGCACTTCTATGAGCGCGCGTTCATGCCTTCTCGTGGATGTGTGAGTCGCGTGGATCATGTTTACTGTTTTAATCTCTGGCGGGAATTTTTCTGTCCCCCCAGTGTTCGGCTGGTGAGGCTCATCCTCGTCTTTGCTTGGTGTGTCCCTCCCCTTGTGTTCGGCGTTTAATTTGCCGGCCTGCTTGAAGACCCAACACTCTCTATGGGTGTGGTTCGCAGGTTTCTCCAGGTTGTCATGAATTTGGCATAGTCTGTCCAGGACTTTGTTCAGACCGGACGGTCCATCTTTACCGCCTTTGAATGGCTTCTTTCGCTGATCAGGTCGAGAGCCCCTGAATCCGGCGTTGACCGTCGTGTTGTCCGGGCTCTCTTCCTTGTTTTGGCGTTTGTTTTTGTTACGCTATGGCTTCCCGTTGCCATCCCTTATTTCGGATGTGCTAGGGTCGCTGGTGCCTTTACGGGCCAACCAGCTATCCTCACCCGCGCAAAAGCGGGTCATAAGGCTTGTTAAGGCTGCCATTGTCCTTGGCTTTTCTTGGCAGAGGTGTCGGGCGAGCCATTCGTCATGGATGCTGTGTTTGAAAGCTGCTAAGGCTTCGGCTTCCGGACAGTCAACAATTTGATTCTTCTTAGTGAGGAATATGTTCCAAAGCTTGCGGGCGGACTGTTCGGGTTGTTGGATTATGTGACTTAGATCGTCTGCATCCGGAGGCCGGACATAAGTCCCTTGGAACTTGGCCTTGAAAGCGTCTTCGAGTTCCTCCCAACTCCCAATTGAGTTTTTGGGAAGGCTTTTCAACCAGTGTCGAGCTGGTCCCTTCAACTTGAGGGGAAGGTATTTGATGGCGTGGAGGTCATCCCCATGAGCCATGTGAATATGCAGGATAAAATCCTCTATCCAGACCCCTGGGCCTGTCGTGCCATCGTATGCTTCTATGTTCACAGGTTTAAAGCCTTGTGGGAATTCATGGTCCAGTACCTCTTCGGTGAAGCACAGGGGGTGAGCAGCCCCTCTGTATCTGGGCGCATTGTGACATGTAGTCGGCTGTTGTTGTTGTGTTCGGGGTTGATTCCGAACTGGTATCTGGCTTGTATGAGCATTTGGGTGACCAAAGTCCCTCGCTGGGATGGGTCTTCTAGATCCATATATGGACCTGGCTGCACCGACCTTCTTGTCCGGATGTTCGCATGGATCGTGCGCAGTGTCCGCAGCCGCTCTGTTATGGTTGTGAAGCGGTACGTCTGGTTTCTTGGTCGAATTTTCTTTTGGTGGAACGGCCGCGTCGTCAAACTCAGGAAGTAGCTTGCGCTTTGGATAGCTTTTGGTATGGCGGTCATCGCCATATCTTTCTTCAATGTCTAACACTTTATTCCATCTTCGGCTGAGCTTTTCCTGTGCGGCTTTGAGCCGTTGCTTCTGCATTTTTAGACTTCTTGCGGTGGCCATAAGCTTTCTGTGGAGGTTGTCTCGTTCCACTTGTTCGTCCGGGATGATGATTGCATCATCGTCCAGACTATCTTCCTATTCTGGGGCGGCGTCATGAGCTCGTCCCTCCTGATCATTGTGATCGGGTATTTGCTCCGAACTTGATTTGGCGTGAGCTGGCTCGTCCTGCTCCATCGCTGGGTCCGTGTGGTGATTATTGCTCTCGGAGTTTGCGGGTATATCAGCCCTTATTGCGCTCTTGTCGCTATTTTTGCCATTGCTGGACTTTGATCACTGTCTGTGCCGCCTTTTTGGCTTTTTCCCGGGTGTTTTATCTTCCGGTTTATTGCTGTCGTCCTTATTGGGTGTATCTACCATGTATATACACTACTAGGGAAAAGCCTAGCAGCAGCGCGGGTTTTGGGCCTCTCAGTAGCGCGGGTGCCGGCGCTACTAATAAGGCACTACAACTAACGTATAGCAGTAGCGCCTGTTGTCCCACGCTACTGCTATACATGAATTGCTGTAGCACGCTTTAGGAAAGGGCGCTACTGATATTATCTGCAGCGCTGTTTATAGGGAAGCGCTACTGGTAAGGCGGTGCTACTGCTAAATTTCCCCCCCTCGCTACTACTAGTTTTATTAGTTTTTTTCCTGCATATTTGTTTTGTATTTGAATAGGCTTTATACAATAATCTTTAGCATATCATACACATACAAATATAATCATAGCATATATATATACAATTAGTCTCATCAAATCATGTCATCATCATAATCATCATTCAACACAAAGTGGTCTCTCGTCATCAATCTCGAAAATAGCGATACAAGTCTCAATTACTTGCAAATACATCGTCATCCATCTAAACAATGATATACGCGAGAAGAGATATCACTTTGAGTACATGAGTTTGTATTCCTCTCTCGCATTAGCGTGAACCTAAACTAACTACTGCCTGTCGCTCGGAAAACGGAAACCGGTACACCTGGGCCTGACACTCCGGCCACTTGTCGTATATATACTCCTGGCGTAGCACTTCTTCGCCGTCTATGATCTATGCACCTACATCGTCACATGAGTCGATGATATGCAACATATATAGTTGAGCAACAGAAAGAGACGGACTTGGCAAAAATAGAAATAACATATCGTAAGCATAAATAACAAAGTTCATTGTACCCAAAATGCCCTAACTAGAGTGATTTTCGCTAGTCGAGGAGGAGGACGGTTTAATTACATCACAAATAAAGTTTCACCGTGCATAACTCAAAGTTTTGTCATACAGAAAGTAGTGGACTAAACGGACACATTGTGATATATCGACAATCACTCCAACATGTCGTGCCATCCATCAATGTCAGGGAGATAGTCCCCAAGCCTAGTGAAAGGCTTCAGGTCGAGACGCTGAGCGGCTACCCATGTTCGGACGTCTTCCCGCGACATTTGTCCTTCTTCGTAGAACATCCCTGTTTTTCCGACGACCTCCTTCATGATGATTTGGGCAAGTTCATGCTGGATGTTATAGAACTCAGCTCGAAGTCGATGATCCTCGATATCTCCTATGTCCTTTGCCCATTGCGGAATATGGGCATCGCCAGATCTAGGTGACATGTGAAGGTTCTGGTGATCCCGTCTGTACTCCAGCATGTGGTGTAGGATATAGAATCCATCATTAAGAGAATCGTTCGGTTGCTGGATGCAGCAGAAGTCGGTCTTATGGCTGAAGGCGACCCTGCCGCCCCTTCTCTTCTTGTCCCTGACCTCTCCACCCCTTGCTTGGTAGTCAAACATAGCACTGTCGAGAACATCTTTGATGTGGGTGTAATCCTTTTTGTGAATGTTCTTCGACGAGTCCAAGTAAAGAGCGTGCGAGAATCGGGGGTAGAGGATGATGAGGACGGCGCGCCCGCCGCTGCGCAAAATAAGTACACCTCAAATTAATTAGCCTCCACCGTGCAAATGAATTATTGAAATCGAAGGAAGGATAGCAGCGTGGATGACTTACACGGGATGATAAGGCACGAGAATCGCCTCCTTGTCCTTATTGGCGAGCATGAAACTGACGATGTAATCCCTCGCGTATTCACGCTGCTCTGCGCAGACTCCCAAGAAGCCCTCGTGCTTGTAGTACGGGTCAGCGACACATATATGACGTATCTGCTCAACCCCAATGATGTAGTTCATGTGCAAGGCATAAAGGCGGACAAACGTAAAATCCAGCTTCTTCACGTGAAACATGTCGAATATGTAATCGAATAAGAGGAAGAACTTATCCGCGGGGAAGCAGTAGACGTACGACATTTGCCGCGGAACGTTAACCACGTAGAGTGGGTATCCTGGATCTTTCGAGGCGATGAGGCCTTTCTCTACCCGCAGCACATCGTCATGAAGTCTCCTTAGATCGCCGAATCTGGCCCGTAGCATTGTTGCAGGTAGGATTGGTTGACCGGGGATATGCCATTTATCCGCATCGGGGATATCTATACGGTCCTGAAGCTGAGGCTGCTGAGGCGGCTGGATCATAGAATCAGCTTTTTTGCCTTTCCTCGCTCTCTTCCTAGACTTCTTTACTATCGGAAGGTCGTCCATAATACATTGAGACGGTAATTCAGGCACCGACTCATGACGCTCAAACCCTGAGGAGGCGCCAGTATAGACATAATGTCCAGCGCCATCGTCATCCTCATCCTCATCCATGGCAACGTCATCAGCAACTAATGGAGCCTCCTCCTTACCCCGTCCGCTATCACCCAACCCGACACCCGACGCTAATTGGGTAGGTGGGGTGTTGATGTTCATACCTTGCTGAGGCTGCGTGCTCATGGGTGTGCTCCCGGCCGCCTCTAGACGAAGTAGACTCTTTGGCCACAACAGGACCCACCCATTACAACAATCACCAAGCCGCCGTGGGGTTTCGTCGTCATCCCCCACTAGTATTAGAGGAGGCAAATTCTCGTGGCCCGGTTTGACACTGGCCACGGAAACCTTGAAGACGTTCGGGGGGATCGGCCGGCTGTGGAACAATGGTTCCTTCGGCTCCATTATCGTCGCCTTCCCCACGTCCACCTTCTGTTCACCGATGGTGTACAATATGGTGCACGGGGTTTCGTCGGCCTGCAAAGAAAAGTCTGCGACATGAGACATCCGAAAGGCAACGAAAACGGGAGATTATACATTTATATTGAAGGGGCCCGGTGTGACAGATACCGTGAGGGCGTCGAGCTCAGCCAAAGAGGAGGCACCACCGAGCACGTCCAGTGCGGGAGCCGGTGCGGGAGCAGGTACGGGAGCCGGTGCGGGAGCAGGTGCTCCCAATAAGTCAGCAAGGGGAAAGTCCTCTGCATTTTTTTCTGGATTTTGCCTTGTCCAAGTGAAAACGCCCGTCACCAAGGAAGTAGATATATCTGCAATCGCTTGTTTTGCGGCAGCTACCGCTATTGCGACTGTCTGAGATGATTTCTTCTCAACCGCAATCTCAACCTTCTTGTCGATGTTTTCTTCAGTTAACCTCCGTCTTTCCTTTCTCTCCTCCGTGGTCTCACGGTAGTACTTCTTCCACGTGGTGCCGTCTCCGACACCGTGCACGCGTCCATACGACGGTCGAGTATCCACCGGTTGTTGTTTCAATATGTTCAACGCTCGGTTGAATGGAGTGTCCCACTTGGGCCTCGCCAATGCCTCAGACGGCGAGTCGCTTTCGGCCGCAATCCGGTGCTGCTCTCTCTGCAAAAGGCACAAGGATCGTTTACAAATATGACTAATGTGTGCAGTCGAATTGATTAGAAACTAAAATTACCAGCAGTCTCATGAACTCCGTAATGACCGGTGTTGTCTCGTAAACCTTCTTCACTGGGTCCCAATGGTGCTGGGCCCTCAGGACGTCACGCTCCTGCGGGACGGTGAACTCCGCCAAGGGGTCTGGGATGCCCAGACTCGCGGATTCCGCGTCCTCCTTGGCCCATTTGGACCTCTTTCCGCCGTAACCACGGCTTCCGAGGTGGTGGCTCCCAATGTTCCTCTTTTGAAGCCCCTTCATGTACTTAGACTTTTTTTGGCAGCTTCGACCTCACAAGCCTCATTGAATATCTGAAACTTCTCTTTCGTGATTGTCGGATTATCCTTTACAATCTCGGAGTAGGGTTCCCCGTCGTTGATCTTTGCTTTCACTCGATTTTTCCAGACGGCCAACACGTCGCTAAACTTGGTCATGGTGTGTTTGTTTATCTTCTTCATTGCCGGGTCCTCGTCTGGATCTTCATAATCCTTCTCATTCCGGCCCGGGAACAAGAATATCTGGTGAAACTTCTTTAGGAGGGAGCTCCTCATATTTTCTATCTTCTGTAGTTTCTCATCGTTGATGGTGGCGGTTGTCCGTACGATGCAGCCTATTTGATTGCCGTAGCACGCGCGCGCTTCCTCGGGCGTCTTTGGCTCAAAATTGCCGTCGTCCACCTCCGTGACCACCAGTCTAGTAGTCCTGAGTTTGTTAGGAACATGTTGCCTCTTTGCTTTCGGTTCTACACCAGCTCCGCTCCCCGAGGCAGCACCGGTCTCAGCGCCGGTCTCGATGCCGGTCTGAATCTCAGCGCCGGTCTCAGTCTCAGCACCGGTCTGTGTGTCGGTCTCAGTCCCCGATGCCACCGGTGGGCCCAGCAACAACATCTGTTGGTCGTCGGTAAGGCTAAGAAATTCGTTTGCCGCCCGGTAGACGTCGTCGCAATCACCAGAACCCTGTCCTCCATTGTTGCTAGCCATGTTTCCTATGATTAAATCTAATCAATTAATTCTAGACCTAATAAAATGAATAATGACATAAAAAGGACTATTGTTTTGCAGGAATGTTGACTCCTTCCTGGTGCGGCAAATCCCGGGCACTCGATATGTCCTAGTTTGTAGCACAAGTCATGCCGAAATTCACGGAAAATTTCGGCATGACCTTTGCTAAAAAGTGGACAAATCGAGAACCTGAAATTTGCCGGAACAGAAATGAATCAACATTCCGGCAATACATAGGCCACTCGGCATCATTCCCTGGAAATAACAAAGCCACTTGGGCACAATCGAACAACTTCAATGAAAAGATATAACATGACCACTTCAATGAAAAATAAAATTTGTCTAAATTCTTTTCCTTGAAAAATAGTGGTCTTTTCAAAAATCAAAAACCTTTCAAAATGACCTCACTAAACACTTCTCTGCCTAGGACAGAACCCAAATTATGTTGATCTAGCTATTCCTCTCACTCACACAAACACACATTATTATCTCTAACCCTTCTCTGCCTAGGACAGAACCCAATTAAATTGCAAAGGAACTCCATTTCTCTAACCCTTCTGACCTAATGCTCTAAAATAAAATTTTCCTCTAACCTAGCCAACCTACTTAACCTAACTTGTTAATCCAACGGACCTAATTAACCTACCTATTTAACCTAGTTAGTTAATCTAGTTTACCTAGATAATTAACCCTAATTAAACAAGTTAACGCAGCTAGTTCTCTGTCAAAGCCCAAAATAAATTTTTGCACTAATTAACCTAGATAATTAACCTAATTAAACTAGTTAACCTGACTAGTTCTCTGTCAAAGCCCTAACTAAATTTTTGCACTAACCTAGATAATTAACCTAATTAAACTAGTTAACCTAACTACTTCTCTGTCAAAGCCCTAACTAAATTTTTGCCCTAACCTAGATAATTAACCTAATTAAACTAGCTAACCTATGCATGAGAGAGAGAGGAGGGGTGGGGGCTTACAGAGGATGGCTCCGGTGGTGGCGACGGAGGCAGTGGTGGCGAGGGAGGCAAGGGCGTCTCCGGTGACGGCGAGGGAGGCAGGGGCGTCTCCGGTGACGGCGAGGGAGGCAGTTGTGGCGAGGAAGGATCCGGTGGCGTTGACGAGGCCGCGTGGCTCCGTGGCGTTGGGGGCGGCTCCGGTGGCGTCGACGGCGCACGGCTCTGGTGGCGTCGACGTCGGCAGGAGACGGCGGCGAAGTGGGGCGACAGCGAATCGGGGAGACGGCGGCGCGCGGGGTGGGTTGAGGGATTCGGGGAAGAAGTGGTGGCCAGGGGGAAACGGTTTTTTGGTTAAGTCAAACTTAGCGGTAGCGCGTTTGGTAAAACGCACTATAGCTAAGATAGCTATAGCGGTTTTTACAAAACATGCTGCTGCTATAGCTATGTAATTTTCTTCGATTTTTTAATTTCCTTTTCTATTTCTATAGCGGGGGTCTAGGACACGCGCTGCAGCTACGTTAGCTATAGCGCCTCTTACAAACACACGCTGCTGCTATGCCTTCCTTCGCTTTTTCGCTTTTTCATTTATTTTGCTTTACATTTTATTTTTTCCTTTCTCCTTTTTCTATTTCTTTCATTTTCATTTACTTTTCTATTTGTTTTTCATCTTATTTTATTTCCGTTAGTAGTAGCGCTCTTCCCAGGAAACGCGCTGCTACTTATTCCCTAGCGGTAGCGCGTTTCCTACAAGCCCGCTACTGCTATGAGTAGCCTATCATTCTAGCAATGGGAATATTAGTAGTAGCGCTTTTGCCACTACACGCGCTACTGCTAAGGTTGTATCTGTAGCGCGGTTTTTCTTCAATCGCTACTGCTATCTAGCACTAGCGCCCTTTTTTGACCCGCGCTGTTGCTAAATTACTGTGTATAAGGTTTTCCCTAGTAGTGATATCGTGGGACCAGGTAGCAGTCCCGCGCCCCGGGGATTCTGGAGCTTCTCCTGCATCGTCGTCCATACCATCGATGTCTTCGGAGCTGCGTCTGTTAAATCTTCGATCGTGGCAATGAAGTGGGTGGTGGGTGGGAATCGAATTCCTTCGTCGCCTGCTTCCCACTCGGGTCGGACATAGTTCGGCCCAGAGTCTCCTGACAAAGAGAGAGACCTTACTAAGTTCAGCATGTTGCCAAAGGGCGAGTGCTGAAAGATGTCTGCAGCTGTAAACTCCATTACCGAAGCCCAGCCTGGCTCGGCGGGCTCAAGAGCGGGCGGACCGGGGCCAACAGCCGGATATGAGTCCGGGGGCCCAGGGTAACATGCCTCCACAGAGGTGGGACCTGTGTTCGGCTCCACCGCCGACGAGTGTGCGGCCTGCGGGGCGGAGTCCAGCCCTCCGTCCGTAGGCAACGCAACCTGCTCTAGATGTAGATCCAGGGCTGCTTCGGGGATGATGTCCCGAGTATTGCCCGACTGTAGGTCTAGGCCGTGCTCGTCGTGACTGTCCGGCGCTCCTGGCACAGGCTCGAATCCGCCGAAGATCAAGTCTCCACGGATGTCTGCCATGTAGATCAAGTTTCCGAACCTGATCTGGCGGCCAGGGGCGAAACTATCGATCTGCTCCAACTGGCCAAGCGAATTGGCCCGGAGTGCGAAGCCGCCGAACACAAAGATCTGTCCGGGGAGAAAAATCTCACCCTGGACTACGTTGTTGATGATTGAGGATGCCATCAAGCCTCGAAGCGACGACACAGAAAAACTCTCAATGAAAGCACCAATGTCGATGTCAAAACCGGTGGATCTCGGGTAGGGGGTCCCGATCTGTGCGTCTTAGGCTGACGATAACAGGAAGCAAGGGACACAATGTTTACCCAGGTTCGGGCCCTCTCGATGGAGGTAAAACCCTACTTCCTGCTTGATTAATATTGAAGATATGTGGAATACAAGAGTTGATCTACCACGAGATCGTAGAGGCTAAACCCTAAGAGCTAGCCTATGATGGTATGATTGTAAATGTGATCAGCCTTCTAAGGACCATCCTCTCCGGTTTATATAGACACCGGAGAGCTAGGGTTTACATGGAGTCGGTTACAAGGAAGGAAACATAACATCCGGATCGCCAAGCTTGTCTTCCATGCAAAGGAGAGTCTCATCCGGACACGAGCCGAAGTCTTGAGTCTTGTATCTTGATGCTTCTATAGTTCGAACGATGAATATAGTCCGGCTGTCCGGATACCCCCTTATCCAGGACACCCTCAACAAGGCCATTGTCTTTAGTGTTGAAGATGGACTTGGGGACGTATGCATAAGCTAGAGCCAAGCTTGCCACTCCAGAATCAGATTCCTCCTCGGACTCCACCTCTGCCTCCAAAGTGCGAGCACGACCATAGTTGGGACCATAGATATCTCTTTTCTCAGATAGCTGGAACTCATGTGTGTTGAGCCTCTCAAGTATGTCAGACAGATCGAGAGTCTTGAAGTCGGGGCGCTCTTGAATCATCAGGGCCAGGGTGTCAAATGAGTTGTCGAGAGATCTCAGAAGTGTCTTTACGATTTTGTGCTTGGTGTTCTCAGTGGTGCCGAGTGCATGAAGCTCATTGGTGATATCAGTGAGGCGATCAAATGTGAGCTGGACATTCTCATTGTCACTTCTCTTGAAGCGGTTGAAGAGATTGCTAAGAACACTGATCCTTGAATCTCTTTGTGTTGAGACACCTTCATTGACCTTGGAGAGCCAGTCCCAGACCAGCTTTGTAGTTTCTAGAGCACTCACACGACCATACTGCCCCTTGGTCAGATGACCACAGACAATTTTCTTGGCAGTTGAGTCCAGTTGCACGAACTTCTTGACATCAGCAGGAGTGACACCTTCACCAGTCTTGGGAACGCCGTTCTTGACGACATACCACAGATCGACATCAATGGCTTCAAGATGCATGCGCATCTTATTCTTCCAGTAGGGGTAATCAGTGCCATTGAAATAGGGCACGCAACAGACAATTTGATTATCCCTGCAGTCGACATAGCTAAACTCCAGGTGGTTAAACCGAATCACACAAAACAAGGGAGCACCTTGCTCTGATACCAATTGAAAGTGCTAGTATTCGAATAGAGCGGGGGTGAATAGGCGATTTTTATGAAAGTCTTCAAAACACGGGTGTTTCGAAGACAAACGATAGAAATAACCCTATTGATATGCAGCGGAAGGTAGACTACACTAGACAAGCCATAGTCAAGTAAGCAATGAAGTGAAAGCACGAAGACTACAAGTAGCTAGGTAGATTGGATCGGGATGGAAGATAGTATGAAGCCAAACATATAACAGTCTTCACACAGTGAAGTCAAACAGATAAGGCTAGTAGGAAAAGACTTCACGAAGACAAACTGTAAGTAAGGTGAGAGAGGTAGGATAGAACCAGTTGCTCGGAGAGGACAAGGGGTTTGTTGGACAAGTTCTAGTTGTTGTGTCAACTGTACGTCTGGTTAGGGAGGCTGAGATTCAACTCAGAAGACTGTGTCTTCACCTTATTCCCCTTGAGCTAAGAACACTTAGTCCTCGCCCAATCACTCTGGTAAGTCTTCAAGGGAGACTTCCAAACCTTCACAGACTTTGTTCACCGGCAATCCACAATGACTCTTGGATGCTCAGAACGCGACACCTAACCGGCTGGAGGATTCACAGTCCTCAAGTGTAATAAGTCTTCAGATCACGCGGACAGAAAGACTTCAATGATGCCTAACACTCTTTGGCTCTGGGTGTTTTGGGCTTTGTCCTCGCAAGGATTCTCTCTCAAAGGGTTCGGAGGTGGGTTTCTCTCAAATGACAAAAGTCGTGCACTAACTCTAAGCAGCCACCAATTTATGGTGTAGGGGTGGGATATTTATAGCCAGGAGGCAACCCGACCTGATTTGTCCAAAATGACCCTGGGTCACTAAGGAACTGACACGTGTCCAACGGTTAGATTTCAAACACACGCGGTAGCTTGACTTGGGCTACAAGTAAAGCTGACTCATCCGGCTCTGGATAAGATTTTCTCTCATTGTCTTCGCTCGAAGACATAGGATTTGGTTGAGCATCACTTCAGTCACTCTGACTTAGTTCACTTCAACCCCACTTAACAGTACGGTGGATCGTATGACTCAACAAAGAAGAAAAAGGAAACTACGAAACAACTATGTCTTCGCACTCCATAGTCTTCACACGATGTCTTCTCATGTCATAGTCTTCAATGTGAATGTCTTCACAGACCACCATTGTCTTCAATGTCTTCACACATTTTTAGGGGTCATCTCTGGTAGGTAAACCGAATCAATATGGGACTACTACCTGTGTTATCCTTCAATTCTCACAAACACATTAGTCCCTCAACCAAGTTTGCCGTCAATACTCCAAAACCAACTAGGGGTGGCACTAGATGCACTTACAAAACCGGAAAGGGTAGCTTCGATCCATGGGCGTAGACCAACTTAGGCCAAAAGCCTAAGCTTGGGGGAGTACGTATTTCTCATCGACATTACATTCATGTTCACACACTCATTCTAGTTGTCGGTGCTGATACTTTTTCATTGTACTATCCATGCTAGTTTATTTTCTTTTCTTGCTTTCTTCTTGTGTGTTTAAGAACCTTAAGGAAAACCAAAAAATAGTTGTAGCCTTCAGCTAGTTTACTTTCCATGCCTGTAGTAGTAATATTAAAAGAAAACCCAAAAAGATTTCCCGTTCTTCTTTTGCTTGTTGGGAGCTTTCTCGTGTAATTAGTTTTATTGCTTTTCTTTTCTTTGGGGTTTGAGAGGAGAAGGCCACGATGAAAATGTTGAGTGGCTCTCATATGCATTATTGTTGATCTAACCAAGATCCCATATTACCTTGTCTTCTCCTTCGTATTAAACGCTTGCAGATTCCAGCTTAGTCCAATGCACGTGCACTATTACTGTTATCCACACCGTTTGGTCATGCAAGTGAAAGGCAATAATGACGATATATGATGGATTGATTGATATGAGAGAAGCTGGTATGAACTTGACCTATCTTGTTTTTGTAAATATGATTAGTTCATCGTTCCTGATTCAGCCTATTATGAATGAAACATGTTTGCAATGACAATTAGAGATTATAGTTGTTCATGCCATGCTTAATTATCTAGGAGTTTACAATGGTTTATCTTGCGTGCCAACATGCTATTAAAACGGTTGTGATGTGGTATGATAGGGTGGTATCCTCCTTTGAATTATTCGAGTAGCTTGACTTGTCACATGTTCACGCATGTAGTTGAAATAAAATCAGCATAGCCTCCACGATATGTATGTTCATGGTGATTTATATCCTACTCATGCTTGCACTCATTGTTGGTTAATCTCAATGCATGTTCATGACTGCTGTCGCTCTCTAGTTGGTCGCTTCCCAGTCTCTTTCTAGCCTTCACTTGTAGTAAGCAGGAATACTGCTTGTGCATCCACTTCCATAAACCCCAAAGTTATTCCATATGAGTCCACCATACCTTCCTCTATGCGGTATTTACCTGCCGTTCCAAGTAAATTTGTATGTGCCAAACTCTAAACCTTCAAATGAATTTCTGTTTTGTATGCTCGAATAGCTCATGTATCAACTAGAGTTGTCTATATCTTCCATGCTAGGTGGGTTATTCTCACGATGAGTGGACTTCGCTCATCATTCACGAGAAAATGGCCGGTAACCAGGATGCCCAGTCCCATGCTCAAATCAAATCAAAATTAAATGCAAACAAAACTCCCCCAGGATTCTTGTTAGTTGGACGGCACCCGTTGTTTCGGGCCAGCCATGGATTGATGCTCGTTGGTGGTGGGGGAGTATAAACTCTACCATTCTGTTTGGGAACCGCCTATAATGTATGTAGCATGGAAGATATTGAGATCTCTTGGTTGTTATGTTGACAATGAAAGTATGCCACTCAAAATATTATTTATCTCTATTTCAAAACTCGAGCTCTGGCACCTCTGCAAATCCCTGCTTCCCTTTGCGAAGGGCCTATCTATTTACTTTTATGTTGAGTCATCATCTTCTCATTAAAAAGCACCAGTTGGTGAGCACCGCTGTCATTTGCATGCATTGCTATTAATTTACATTCAGTATGACTGTGACTGGATCTCTTTTGCCATGAATTACAATGTTTAGTCAGTCCTTGATATTTAGGGGTGCTCTGCATTTATGTTTTGCGGTCTCAGAAACGGCTAGCGAGATACCATCTTGTTATATCATATTATGATTGTTTTGAGAAAGTGTTGTCATCCGAGATTTATTATTATTGCTCGCTAGTTGATTATGCCATTGATATGAGTAAACGTGAGACCTAAGTATTATTGTGAATATGGTTAGTTCATAATCTTTGCTGAAAACTTGAATGCTGGCTTTACATATTTGCAACAACAAGATCAAACAGAGTTTGTAAAAGTTTTTCTTTATCACTTTCAATTTGTCAACTGAATTGCTTGAGGACAAGCAAGGATTTAAGCTTGGCGGAGTTGATACGTCTCCAACGTATCTACTTTTCCAAACACTTTTGCCCTTGTTTTGGACTCTAACTTGCATGATTTGAATGGAACTAACCCGGACTGACGCTGTTTTCAGCAAAATTGCCATGGTGTTATTTTTGTGCAGAAATAAAAGTTCTCGGAATGACCTAAAAATCCACGGAGACACGTTTTGGAATTAATAAAAAATATTGGCGAAAGAATCAGCATAAGGGGGCCCACACTCTGTCCACGAGGGTGCAGGGCACGCCCACCCCCCTGGGGGCGCCCATGCCTCGTGGGCCCTCTGGACCTCCACCGACCTCAACTCCAACTCCATATATTCACGTTCGGGGAGAAAAAAATCAAAGAGAAGGATTCATCGCGTTTTACAATACGGAGCCGCCGCCAAGCCCTAATCTTCCTCGGGATGGCTGATCTGGAGTCCGTTCGGGGCTCCGGAGAGGGGAATCCGTCGCCATCGTCATCATCAACCATCCTCCATCAACAATTTCATGATGCTTACTGCCGTGCGTGAGTAATCCCATCATAGGCTTGCTGGACGGCGATGGGTTGGATGAGATTTACCATGTAATCGAGTTAGTTTTGTTAGGGTTTCATCCCTAGTATCCATTATGTTCTAAGATTGATGTTGCTATGACTTTGCCATGCTTAATGCTTGTCACTAGGGCCCGAGTGCCATGATTTCATATATGAACCTATTATGTTTTCATGAATATATGTGAGTTCTTGATCCTATCTTGCAAGTCAATAGTCACCTACTATTTGTTATGATCCGGCAACCCCGAAGTGACATTAAGCAGGACCACTCTCGGTGATGACCGTAGTTTGAGGAGTTCATGTATTCACTAAGTGCTAATGCTTTGGTCTAGTACTCTATTAAAAGGAGGCCTTAATATCCCTTAGTTTCCAATAGGATCCCGCTGCCACGGGAGGGTAGGACAAAAGATGTCATGCAAGTTCTTTTCCATAAGCACGTATGACTATATTCGGAATACATGCCTACATTACATTGATGAACTGGAGCTAGTTCTGTGTCACCCTATGTTATAACTATTGCATGATGAATTGCATCCGACATAATGATCCATTGCCTACGAGCTTTTCACATATTGAACTTTGCTTAGTTACTTCTCCGTTGCCACCATTACGATTACTATAAAACTTCTACTGTTACCGTTACTATCATACTACTTTGCTATTAAACACTTTGCTGCAGATATTAAGTCTTTCAGGTGTGGTTGAATTGACAACTCAGCTGCTAATACTTGAGAATATTCTTTGGCTCCCCTTATGTCGAATCAATAAATTTGGGTTGAATACTCTACCCTCGAAAACTGTTGCGATCTCCTATACTTGTGGGTTATCGGCCGCCGCCGGTAGCCGTGGTGGTCGCCACCGCCAGCTGTTGCTAGGTCGCCGCCGCCACGACCTAGGTCAGCGCTCGAGTTCGCCCCTCCCGTTCCCCTTCCCTGCCTCTTGTTTCTGTTTCGTGGGCTGAAGCGACATGTTTTGCGGGAGATAGCGATTTCGGGCCAATTCAGAGCGCCACCCCTCCGAAACGTGGGAGGGAGATTTTCACGGGAGTGAAAACGGGCCTGAATTGCTCGTCCATTTCCAATACGAATTCAGTGTCCAACCAAACGTCCGTATTGACCCCAGATGATTACGAAATCCATTTCCTGGGCTCCAATGGAGACATCCAAACGCAGTGTTATGAATTTAGATACAAACAACATATGCATTTCTATTCTGTTACCATAATAATTCAAATAATGATATTTCATACACACATAACTGGACATCATTCCAAATCCATAATTTATGAAACTGCAAAATTAAATTAAATTTAAATTTAACAAATGGTCCAAATACTTAAAGTAAACATAACATATGGTTCAAATCATTTAAAGTAAAACATAACATGAAGAAGTTTATTGCCCATGGAGTGTCCACAGATGCTCAAAAAGGTCATCACAAAGTTTTGTCCATGCCACGCGGTTTCAATCTGTCGATGAGCTTCAAGAAATCTTCAGAGTCGTTATTCATATCTATGTGGATGAACACACAGTATATAAATTTTCTTCCCGCCATTCTCATAGCGAAAGTCTCATTATTGGGACACCTGATAATTTATTGAAAATTGGGAGTATGTTGAAGCAGGTTTTTGTCCTAAATCTTTCAATACGTGCATCTATATCATCAAAATAAAATGAGCGAGTTGCGAAGATCCAATAAATATCACCCATTTTACCACATACTCCACTAATTGTATATTCAAATGTCTACCTGTTAACCCTAAAAAAAGTCTATGTGTCTCAATGTTCAGCAAGTATGTTTAACACCCTCCGCTAAATAACATCAAAGTCAACATTAACCAACAGATTATATCCTACCTAATATTTATTCAGGGAATATTCTACATTTAATTGCAATTTATGTCTTACCTACTATTAATTTGTAAATACTACAATTAATATCTTGTCTAAATTTAATGTTCATTGCACGTATATAATTACTTACTAATTTTATTAAGGAATGTGAGGCTGTTGGAGATGCTCTGGGTATCCTTTTTCCCTTTTTCCACGACCGGCGTCAAACCTCTCTTCAGCGACCCGGCGCGCACCCACTCTCCAACCAAACCCTCTCTCTCTCGCGTTCAGAACTCCGAATTTCTTCCCCACGGAACACCACAAAATCACTGAAACAGTGCTCCTGTCCTGAGATTTTTATAAAAGAAAAAGGAGGAAGATTCGTGGATGTGATTTATGCCCTCGCATCTGGCGCTGCTGTCGTGCCTGCTGGTGCTGCTTCTCTCCCTCGACAAGTTCCTCCTCCACTACCTCAAGCGCTGGCTCTCCGGCGGCGGGCGCCAGCATAATCCCCCGGATCCCGACCGGCGCCTTCAGCCCGCGCTCGCGGCGACCCATGGCGGCCGCAGGCAAGTGGAGCGAGACGGCCATGCTCGTCATCGACATGCAGGTGCGCGCTCTCCGTCTCTCGATCCGGGCCGTTCCCCTCCCCCCTTCCCTTTTTGCCGTGAAAGAATCCAGTTTTTGTGGGGGGCTTCTTGTTTGGTGGGTCACCTGACCTATCTGCTTGTGAGTTATTGCAGAAGGATTTCGTGGACCCGGTGATGGGCAGCCCGATGCTGGTCGCCGGCGGCGATGGGTTGGATGAGATTTACCATGTAATCGAGTTAGTTTTTTTAGGGTTTCATCCCTAGTATCCATTATGTTCTAAGATTGATGTTGCTATGACTTTGCCATGCTTAATGCTTGTCACTAGGGCCCGAGTGCCATGATTTCATATATGAACCTATTATGTTTTCATGAATATATGTGAGTTCTTGATCCTATCTTGCAAGTCAATAGTCACCTACTATTTGTTATGATCCGGCAACCCCGAAGTGACATTAATCAGGACCACTCTCGGTGATGACCGTAGTTTGAGGAGTTCATGTATTCACTAAGTGCTAATGCTTTGGTCTGGTACTCTATTAAAAGGAGGCCTTAATATCCCTTAGTTTCCAATAGGATCCCGCTGCCACGGGAGGGTAGGACAAAAGATGTCATGCAAGTTCTTTTCCATAAGCACGTATGACTATATTCGGAATACATGCCTACATTACATTGATGAACTGGAGCTAGTTCTGTGTCACCCTATGTTATAACTATTGCATGATGAATTGCATCTGACATAATGATCCATTGCCTACGAGCTTTTCACATATTGAACTTTGCTTAGTTACTTCTCCGTTGCCACCATTACGATTACTATAAAACTTCTACTGTTACCGTTACTATCATACTACTTTGCTATTAAACACTTTGCTGCAGATATTAAGTCTTTCAGGTGTGGTTGAATTGACAACTCAGCTGCTAATACTTGAGAATATTCTTTGGCTCCCCTTATGTCGAATCAATAAATTTGGGTTGAATACTCTACCCTCGAAAACTGTTGCGATCTCCTATACTTGTGGGTTATCGGCCGCCGCCGGTAGCCGTGGTGGTCGCCACCGCCAGCTGTTGCTAGGTCGCCGCCGCCACGACCTAGGTCAGCGCTCGAGTTCGCCCCTCCCGTTCCCCTTCCCTGCCTCCTGTTTCTGTTTCGTGGGCTGAAGCGGCATGTTTTGCGGGAGATAGCGATTTCGGGCCAATTCAGAGCGCCACCCCTCCGAAACGTGGGAGGGAGATTTTCACGGGAGTGAAAACGGGCCTGAATTGCTCGTCCATTTCCAATACGAATTCAGTGTCCAACCAAACGTCCGTATTGACCCCAGATGATTACGAAATCCATTTCCTGGGCTCCAATGGAGACATCCAAACGCAGTGTTATGAATTTAGATACAAACAACATATGCATTTCTATTCTATTACCATAATAATTCAAATAATGATATTTCATACACACATAACTCGACATCATTCCAAATCCATAATTTATGAAACTGCGAAATTAAATTAAATTTAAATTTAACAAATGGTCCAAATACTTAAAGTAAACATAACATATGGTTCAAATCATTTAAAGTAAAACATAACATGAAGAAGTTTATTGCCCATGGAGTGTCCACAGATGCTCAAAAAGGTCATCACAAAGTTTTGTCCATGCCACGCGGTTTCAATCTGTCGATGAGCTTCAAGAAATCTTCAGAGTCGTTATTCATATCTATGTGGATGAACACACAGTATATAAATTTTCTTCCCGCCATTCTCATAGCGAAAGTCTCATTATTGGGACACCTGATAATTTATTGAAAATTGGGAGTATGTTGAAGCAGGTTTTTGTCCTAAATCTTTCAATACGTGCATCTATATCATCAAAATAAAATGAGCGAGTTGCGAAGATCCAATAAATATCACCCATTTTACCACATACTCCACTAATTGTATATTCAAATGTCTACCTGTTAACCCTAAAAAAAGTCTATGTGTTTCAATGTTCAGCAAGTATGTTTAACACCCTCCGCTAAATAACATCAAAGTCAACATTAACCAACAAATTATATCCTACCTAATATTTATTCAGGGAATATTCTACATTTAATTGCAATTTATGTCTTACCTACTATTAATTTGTAAATACTACAATTAATATCTTGTCTAAATTTAATGTTCATTGCACGTATATAATTACTTACTAATTTTATTAAGGAATGTGAGGCTGTTGGAGATGCTCTGGGTATCCTTTTTCCCTTTTTCCACGACCGGCGTCAAACCTCTCTTCAGCGACCCGGCGCGCACCCACTCTCCAACCAAACCCTCTCTCTCTCGCGTTCAGAACTCCGAATTTCTTCCCCACGGAACACCACAAAATCACTGAAACAGTGCTCCTGTCCTGAGATTTTTATAAAAGAAAAAGGAGGAAGATTCGTGGATGTGATTTATGCCCTTGCATCTGGCGCTGCTGTCGTGCCTGCTGGTGCTGCTTCTCTCCCTCGACAAGTTCCTCCTCCACTACCTCAAGCGCTGGCTCTCCGGCGGCGGCGCCAGCATAATCCCCCGGATCCCGACCGGCGCCTTCAGCCCGCGCTCGCGGCGACCCATGGCGGCCGCAGGCAAGTGGAGCGAGACGGCCATGCTCGTCATCGACATGCAGGTGCGCGCTCTCCGTCTCTCGATCCGGGCCGTTCCCCTCCCCCCTTCCCTTTTTGCCGTGAAAGAATCCAGTTTTTGTGGGGGGCTTCTTGTTTGGTGGGTCACCTGACCTATCTGCTTGTGAGTTATTGCAGAAGGATTTCGTGGACCCGGTGATGGGCAGCCCGATGCTGGTCGCCGGCGGCGAGGCCGTAGTCCCCGCCGTCGCTGAGGCCGTCGCCGTGGCGCGGGAGCGCGGCATCTTCGTCGTTTGGGTAATTTCCGTGCCTCTTTTCTAGTGCTACTCCAAACAAGACGGGCCTCTGATTTCTTGGGAGCAATCCATTCCAATTCGTGTTCTAAGTAATCTCCATCTCTTCTTGGCGTGGTACTACGGTTCCTGTTTTGCTGGTTCCGTTCCATTAGCCTTGCAATTTCCCATGTAGTACTATTCCTAGTAGGAGCACTATTTTCTTTGTCAAGTTCAACAACTGTCTGCGGCATCATGAGACCTTCGCTCTTTCCAGAACCCACTCACTTGTTTTTTTATTTTTGATGACTATCCTGCTTTGCACAAGTACATATCTTACTATTTCTTCTCCACCATTTTTTAATCGTAAAAGTGGTTGTCCTTG
This sequence comes from Triticum dicoccoides, assembly GCF_002162155.2. Taxonomy (NCBI): domain Eukaryota; kingdom Viridiplantae; phylum Streptophyta; class Magnoliopsida; order Poales; family Poaceae; genus Triticum; species Triticum dicoccoides. Next base: position 29,846,283 of record NC_041393.1, read on the forward strand.
TTTAATCATAAAATTGCTGACAGATGGTGAGGTACTTCGCTTTGGCCTCTACCCTGGTTCGGTTACAAGTTCGAACAATTCCCCTTTTGTTTTACTGTTTAATGTAGGGCAATAAATGACATGATAGCATTCCACATTTCGCCATGTATAACGACGTGACGCGATAGTCGTGTTATTCTCTCTAATCAAAGTTTCCAATCAGGGCATTTGGGGGTCGGTGGATTAAGTGGTTGTTGACTAGTTGGTATGCTTTATTTGTTTCTTTCTAGATGAAGTAGAAAGTTGAGTGTTGTGAGATGTTTGTAATGGTGTGGTATTATTTTGAAATGTGATGCAAAACGAATACTCCAGCTAGCATGGTATTGCCAAATTCTGGTATTATGCAGCGCACGCTTTAATTTTGGAATAACTTATTTTGCTTCTTTATTTTGGTGTATGTGCACGGTATGCATTACTTTCCTATTGGTTGTATTGACTATTGAAGCACCGGTCATTCTAAATTCTGCTAAACATGCTTGTGATACTAATTCGATCATGAATATTGCAATCTGCAAGCTAGCCTCTGTTTGTGTAACCTCACTTTTCCCCCATTTCTTCACAAACTAGAGTGGTTTAGAAAGTACTCCCTCTGTAAAGAAGTAGTATAAGATAGTTTATCTTATATTTCTTTGCAGAGGGAGTAGGCTAGTAATTTGGATGTCTAGGCACTGTCACCATTCTTAGAGCCGGGGTATTGATCGAGAATGAACTATACTATGTAGGTTGTCAGAGAGCATGACCCTTCTGGAAGAGATGTTGAACTTTTCCGCAGACACTTGTACTCTGGAGGGAAGGGTCCGACAGTGAAAGGTTTGAAAGGTGCAGAGCTGGCTGACGGGCTTTTTATCAAAGAAGGCGACTACAAGTTGGTGAAGACAAGATTTAGTGCTTTCTTTGCGACGCACCTTGATTCTGTTCTTAAAACACAGGGAATAAAGAACTTGGTAATTGTTGGTAAGCACTGATACACACTGACTGTTATAGAAGTTACGTTTTTTTTGTTAGAATGGTAATTGGTTGCTGTAAGGTCGGTTTCTTTTCTTTAACTGTATCATTACTTTCTTCCGACTCCTTTTGCAGTTTATACCCTATCTTATGTTTTCAAAATGCATACGGTGGCAATAAATCTGCTCTTACGAGCGTGAATCCCATAAAAGGGAAATTTTGTACAATGCAGCAATATTTTTAAAATTTGTGAGGAACAAAGATTGCTTCCATTGTTTATGATGTAGAGTTCAGGTACCACATGTAGGAAAAACCTTGTTTAGAACAAATATCGTTTCCTTTGTGTACGCTTAATTGTCCAACATCACATTGGTAGCCACATTTACTGTTGTGTGTATACATGATGATTTTCAGGTGTTCAAACTCCAAATTGCATTCGGCAGACTGTCTACGATGCTGTGGAATTGGACTATGAGAAAGTTATGGTCCTTATTGATGCAACAGCTGCTGCTAGGCCAGATATCCATTTGGGTGAGTATTCTTCTTTCGCGCTAGCCCTTCTATTTTACTCTCCACGTCAAATACATATGAAGCTGGCTCTTGGTGATTACTCACACATTTGTTTAAACTGATGTTGACATGATATTTACATTAAACAGGAAAAGCTTGAAAGTTAATTTTCGTGTTAATAAAATTCACCTTTTATGATCCTTTGTTTCCTTGCGTGGGGATGCACTAAGAGGTACACTCAGTTGAAGGCATAATCTGTATCGTCGCTTTGTGAAATTGATTTTCCTATTGCATAGGCATTCTTTGTTTAAGTGGCATAATTTAAGTACTTTATTACTGGAACACACTCAAAAGTGTCGATCTGCATCAGTACATAATTTACTAAAAGAAAATCTTGAGTTGTTTCTACAAACGTAAGCTGAATATTTTGTTTCCGCATAAAGACATTGGAAATTTGAAAAATGTGGAATTTTACCCATGCCGTATCCAAATTCATGGCTCTTGTCTTGATGACACCATGCATGTATACGTCATGTGGCACGCATGGTTTACAAAGTGCATGATATAAGTATGAACATTGAGGGGACATTTTGATCACCAACAGAAGGTATGCTTTGTTCAAAATAATACACGGGGAACAAAATTCTTTCATGAATTATTATGTATAGCTCACTTTGGTGACTGGAAACCTTTCCTCTTTCACAGTTCATAAAGTTTTTGTTTGCTGCCTTTGATTCTTGAGATTTACTGTTAAGTGACTGATTGGTTCATAGATCATCGAACCCTATCTTTCTTTGTTTTCTGCTGTTACATGGTCATATAAATGTATCAGTTGAAGGACATGCAGAAGTGCACCCCCCTATACAACATATAAAATTATCGAATTTTGAAGAAATCAAACTCATGCTGCAATTGTATTCACGGTCGCCATGGGTTTATTACCTGGCTTTATATTACACCAATCAGCATTTGTAAATCATGTGGCACCTACGGTTTGGAAATTACATGTAGTGGAGTGCTTATAAAGGGGCAGTTTGATGGCCCAGTTAGAAAGTTGCAAATTACTTTGTAAAGAACACAATTATATATGTGTCTCATGTTACTGAATGCAATGTTGCCATCCTCGATAGTTGAGAGAAAGTGAACATTTTGTTGATTCTCTTTAATCTATTTCCTATATTTAATATAAATGGTGACTTAAGGCAGCTACTTTATGTTTCACAGCAAATATCAGAGATATGAAGACCATTGGCGTGGAAACACCAACCTTGGAAGAGTGGCGTCGTTAAGCTTGCGGGTGGTGTGCACTTCATTCTTGGCACGAAGTGACATGCATATGTGCAGTAGAGGCAACAAGTGCGCTACCACTTCCTTGCTCTCCCTTTTCGTCCCAACAAATGTAATTATGTTAATATTTGCAAGGTTGCACATATACAACTTTTAATCCGTCATACATAGAGTTAATCATACATTGTCATGTCGTTTCCCTTTATATGTGGAGGACTTTAGGCACGTAGTATGCGGTAGAAGCCAACTCCAGACCCAAAACAGGGTGATTGGAAGGTGCTCGGATTGTAGACAATTTTTGTCTTTCGGAGAACGGATGGTTTGAGATGCCAGTTAGATGTGAATGTGTACAATCATTTGCATATGAATGCACATCAGTTGCAATGGTTGAGTAATCGTGTGCGATGTGTGCATCAGTTCTCTGCGGCGCTGATTTTTCAGTTTAAGAGGTTCTTGGAAAAGCCTCTTTTGGTTTCCATTGCTACTCTATGTACTAGCAACGGTTAGAGATTTCAGGTCTGCACCGTGATGTAGATCAGTGTTCAATTCTGGTAACTGCTGCAATGGTTGCATAGCCACTTTTGGAGAGCGTCTTTGTTCTTAAACGGTGTGATTTCTTTTTCTAGTATTGTTGTCTTGTTAGTTGTGATTATCAAAAATGCTCTTATATTATTTGACGGAGAGAGTAACTAGTAGGTAGTTTTCTCATAATCTTGGTCATAAGACAAATTCAACTATGTAATGCAACAACGAAACAAGTCACAGATTCAGTACACGGTCGCCTTATACAAGATTGGCTGATGATCAGAACTCATCAATTAACACATCGTGCAGCAACAGAGGTAGAAGAGGACTAGAGGCTCCGATCGATACAGTTTCAGGAAAACAGCTGAAACTCGAGAGACACGATCCAAATATCAAAACTACGCAACATTAGGTTGAGGTCGTCTCTCTATCGATATATGAAAGCCACATAGATCGGACAAGATAGAAGTTGAGAACTCATCAGTTGCAGTTGCACCTTCCGTAGCAACAGGTCTACACGGTAACAGCCTTGCATTCAACTAATGTCAGCTAAACTGCCACAAACTCCAGGGACAAAGACGAATCCAACATCAAATTAGGCAAGCTTAGCATAGCTTAGCATAGCATCGTCTAGAAGTGCTGATAAGCCTGTGCGTGCTGGAAGACAGTGTAATGAAACTGTCTGAAGCACAGTTTACTGAAACTGTTGTATTCTGCAACATCTGCTAATCTTCAGTTAGGACTTGGGAGTTGTCTGGACTCTTTGGAACTTTGGAACTTGGAACCCACATCAGTCGAGTTTCTGTTTGATTAGCGCACCGTAATCCCGGCTTCTGTTTGATTTAGCATATTGTAAATGATTTGAATAACGGAACCAAATTCAGGTTGTATCCTACAGTAGTTCAGTTTTTAGGTTTTGTACATAGGCTGTCTTCTTTGTTCATTCTGCAAAACAGTTCTCCAACGGTTGCATTACCTGTGACATGACATGATGCCTGAATTCCTTACTGTCTGTTCTAATTCAGCCCATGCCGAGCTGCGGTACGCGAATGTCGCTGCAGAGTAGGCAGATACCAGAGCCAGGACCCCTAGAAGTCGCCTTCCTGTCCACCTCTTCAGAAGTGTCGCCGCTTGGGACACGATGACATGAGAATTCAGAACATTTTGCACTGAGATATTGTAGGTTTAGGAGGAAAGCCCAGGAGCTCCTATGTTTCTGCTAGCTGAACTTGATTCATTCTCCAGACGGGAGGAACCTTCTGTTTCACCCTTGTGGTTCTGAACTTCAGAACCTCTGTGAACGTTGCCAGGTAGGACTTCTATCATGGAGAAGATCCATTGTTTTGCACTCGGTTCAGTTGTTGCATTCAAATGCTCAACGAGTACTTCATCATCGACCAAAGCCTAGACACATCTCGGCCTTTTTCACTATTTTGACCCTTTAAACGAACTTTGTCACAAAATGAACTTGACATGAAAGTATTTCACGATCTGACCCTTTTAGCAACGCCACAGACCATGGCGTTTCTTCTCCATATAAAAACGCCGAGCTAGCTAGCGTTTCAAATCCACATTCAAACGCCGGAGTAGCTAGTGTTTCCAATCCACATAGAAACGCCAAGCAAGTGGGCGTTGCTGCCTTGGCCAGAAACGCCATAGGGCTTGGCGTTTAGGCCCTAGGTTTAGGAGCAGCTTCTTACTTTGGCAACGGGGAAGCTAATGGGCTGGGTGCCAGCGCAGAAATGCCAAAGCCCTTGGCGTTGCTTACCTGGTCCGCAACGCGAGCAACCTGGGCGTTTCTCCTTTGGGCAGGAACGCTAGCTAGCTCGACGTTTTTATTTGGGGAAGAAACGCCGCGGGCTCTGGCGTTGCTAAAAGGGTTAGATCGTGAAATACTTTCATGTCGAGTTCACTTTATGATAAAGTTTGTTGATAGGGTCAGAATAGTGATTTCGGCCACACATCTCGCCATGGGGCATTGTAGCAAAGAGGTGTCCTCCATACCACACATCTGACGGTGATCCGAGTCCGACATCTTTCTCTTATCGGCTGTGGCAAACATCTTCAGTTGGAATAGATTTGGTGCGCAAGAGGCGAAAGAAAGTTCGGTGCCTTTCCGGGCACATCAACTCGCCATAGAGAAGTCCACGATTTTTTCCTTCTGCAACGTGATCAGATGACCCGCGGTTCCTTCCACACCTGTGAGGGATGGGTACCCACCTCAGCAGTTAGGAATGAGGAACTAGTCAGAATTTAAAATTGTTCAACAAATTCAAACAATCCCACAGTTTACCAAAAGTGTTCCCATTCTAAAAACTCTTCACAAATAAATAAAAAACCAGGTTTTAGAAATAGGTTCGTGTATTTCAAAAGTTGTTCCCATTGCAATAGACTTTGTATTTGTAAAGAACACAACTATAGCTACGACCCATGTTGCTGAATTCAATGTTGCCATCTTCGACAGGTGAGAGAAATAAACATTTTGTTGATTCTCTTTAATCTATTTCCTATGATTTAGTATAAGCGGTGACTTAAGGCAGCTACTTTATGTTACGTAGCAAATATGAGAGTTATGAAGACTATCGGCATGGAAACACCAACCTTGGAAGAGTGGCGCCGTTAAGCTTGCGGGTGGTGTTCTTCATTCTCGGCACGAAGTGACATACCTAAACTGACAAAAGCAACTTCATTTGTTTAGAAGGACTGCCTCTCGCGTCGGCCACCTCGGGGGTGACACAGGAGGTCTCAGCCACCACCGCCTAGTCCTCTCCCAGCGCTCACCTCCCCCTCCGCCGCTACCGGTGATCGGCGCCGGGCAATGTCCGTGCGTGTGATAGCGGCGGCGGAGGCCTCTCCTCCCTCCCCCGGATCCGCGGGTATCACGGGCGCCCAAATTTGCGGAGTGCGGCCCTCCCGATGACGGCGGGCTTGCGGCGGTGCTCGGACGCCCAGATCCAAGGGTATGGGTCTTCCGGCAGCGTGGCGGGCTCGGGTGGCGGCAGGCTTGGGCGAGGGCGTGGACCGCGTGTGGCAGCAGATCTTGTCGCTCCGGTCATCGCGGAGGAATCTGGACCTGGGCGCCGGCCCCGGTAGACATGGCGAGCGGGTGGTGGATGGACGATATCTTGACCGCATGGGAGGTGAGTTGCCGGTGGATCTCCTCCGCGCTGCAGGCTCTCTCCCGCTGCGCTTGGTGGCTTGCGATCCCGGTCGTCGGCCTCGGTGCGTTTGCAGGGCCGGTAGAGGTGACATCGGACCGGAGGAAACTCTGTATGACTCGCTCATCCTGATGATGACAACGATCAAGGTCGCCGTTCTCCTCCTTGTAGGCGCTGTTGAGGTCCTTGCCCTCCACCCCGACCCCATGCCTGGGTGAAGACCCAAAATCTCTTCAGATTGGGCGGCGACGACACTGTGTGTGTCGTGCCCTTCTTGAAGGCGCCGCATGGGGCACTCGGGTGCCTGGTTAGAGGAACTGCAGGCGAGGGAGGGGGGGGGATGGGACCAGTGGCAGCACGTGGTGTTAGCGAAGGAGGAGTGGCGTGGCACCTGGCATATTGACAACGACGGGTCTCGGTGGCATGGAGCAGCGCGGTTCTCGGCGGTGGGCGCGTGATGATGGACGAGCGCAGGATGGTGGCGCTGTCTGGCATCGTGGTGGTGTCAACTGCAGCTAGGCCTGACAAGGTCGATGCGCCAGTACAGCTCTCAAGATGGATCAGTGGACGACGGCGGCAACGGGCTCTGAGAGTGCACTGGACCGGTGTGTGCCCCAGACCCAGCAATATGGCTTGGTTGGGGCCTCTGGTTTTAAATGTTAGGCTATGATGCGAGGTCTGTTTGATATTCGGCTCGGACTATGGACACTCCTTCATCATGTGGATAAGAATAGCGACAGATGTTGCCATGATGGTGGCTTTAGACGTACTGATGTATTACTTTGCAAGGTCTTTATAAATAATTAATAAAATGACTGCATGTATCACCCAGATGCAAAGGCCGGGGGTCTTCCTCATTTTCTAGAAAAAAGAGGTGCAGTAGAGGCAACAAAGGCGCTACCACTTCCTTGCTCTCCATTCGACCCGACAAATATATGAGCAACTACAACGAGGCGATCCATTTCATCCGTCCATATCCGTTTGGGTCACCGCGAATAAAAACGCCAGCCCAACGCGCCGACCAAACCTAAAATGTGTCTGCTTTGTGTCTGCATCGACGCATTTCAGGTCCAAATTTGGGTCTGAAATGTGTCAGCGCGGATACGAGCGGACGCGCCACGCGTCCCCTCTATCTGTCGTGGCCCAACATTTCAGCCGCTCAACAACCACCCGTGGTTGTATTTAATGCCAGCACCTACGTCAGGCCCGACTGGTAGTGTGTGGAAGGACCGCGTGCCCGTCCTTTTTAATGGAAGCGTACGGCGGGGCCGGCCTCATCCACTTCCATCTCCTCGTGCACATCTGGCCATGCCTGCTCCCTTGTCGGCGACCAGAAAACCCTAGCCAGCCAGCCCATTGTTCGTCCAGCCACCGCCGCCCTTCGTCAAGCCCAAGGCTGAGCCGAAGCCCGAGCCCACGCCCATGTGGAAGCGGTCGCCACCGCCCACTTGGCTCGAGGAGTCCTACTCATGGACTGGCGAGCTCCGTGAGTGGTTGAGCGCGCCTCCCTGCCACTGCGCCGCGACGCTGGAGGAGGAGGCGACCCACCTTGAGCGCTGGAAGGCGCATTGGCTTCTCGAGGAGGAGGCCGACGGCAAGCGACATATGCGCCGGGAGCAGGAGCTGCGTCGCCACGAGGAGGCACATCGCTTTGAGGGGGAGGAGAAGGAGTGCGCCCGGCTCGCCGCAATGTCGCCGCCGCAGCAGACGCCGGAGGAGGCTGCCCATGGCGGCCTATCAAGCTGCGTTCGGGTGGGCTGCCCCGTCTCCTGTCTTCATCGACCTCACTGCAGCGACGACGACGGTAAGGGCACGGGCAAGGCGGACGTGTAGGGCAGCGTGCGAACACAGTTTTTTTAGTGTTTAATTACTGTTTAAGTGGACTTTAACTGACAGTTGACCGACCATTTATGTTTAGTTAGGTTTTATTAAGTTTATTCCGACCACTTGTTTATCATTTACATTTGTTCTTTTGACGCGGGAAATTATGGGCCGGACTATTTTTCTGTCTCCTGTTGGGCGCATCAGCCGACTCAAATTGAAAAGCGGACGCATCCGTCTGCCTGGCCAATCCAAATGGACGAAAAGTGGACAAAATGGGCGTCCGTTTACAGTAACAAACAAACTCAAACACATACACCATATTCACCATAAACGAAATTTGCGGTATGGCGGATGCCGAGACAGAACAAACAAAGTCAAACACAAAATGCCATATTCAAACTAGTAGTTCGCGCCACATATTACATCACGGGAGTTCATACTAAAGAAACATAGTTCATACTAGCATCCAAGGAAATTAAATTAGATCTACTCATCATCATCATTATCGGACTTGCCGACCCCAAGGTGGTGCTCCATCAGCGACCTGGAGAGCACGAGGGCGAGGTCGTACTCCTCTCTCAACGTCGGCACCTATGCCGCTGCAGCTTTGTCCTTGGCGACAGTCGCCTCCTTCGCCTTGAACCACACACGCTCCACCGCCCAGAGTTGCTGGATCGCGGGCGAGAATATCCGATCGAGGTGATCAAATTCGGTCCACGCCCGCTGGCTGGAGCTTTGGGACAGCACGTTGCACTTCCGCGCCTACTCCTTGCGCCACTGCTCCACCGATAATCGGAGGGAGGAGCTCTTGGTCTCATCGTCATTGTGGCGCTTGCGAGGCGGATCGCCGCCGTGGCTACCAAACCCTCCTCTACCACCCCTTCCGCCACCTGTGCACGACATTAGAGCTCCGTTCCGATGGCGGCGCTCGCCGCAATAGGCTGCCAGAGGAGAGGGATTTGTCGCCGGAGGCGATAGGGGAAATGAAGAACGCGAACCCTGAAATACCCTTGCTTTGGTATATATTGCGGATTCGGGGGCGGTTTACGGGCCTCCCGTAAAAGTTTTATGGGCCGAACCATTTTTATAGGACCCGTCCGGGCTAGGTTTTCTGTGCGCACTGTAAATCTGTTGCAAAAACGTGGCCCGACAAACTTTTACGGGATGCTATCACTAGTGCAGAACCGGGCTTTAGTGCCGGTTCATAACGGCCTTTAGTGCCGGTTTGCCAACCAGCACCAAAGAGTGGGGACTAAAGCCCCCCCCCCCTTTAGTACCGGTTCGTCACGAACCGGCGCTAAAGTGCCACCACGTGGCACGAGCCAGGCCCGGGGTGCGCGTAGGGCATTAGTACCGGTTGGTAACATCAACCGGTACTAAATATTTGGGGGGGGGTTGATTTATTTTCCATTCAATTTTTTTGTTTGTTGTTATTTCACAATACTACAAATTGTACACGTTATACATATATATAAATAGATTTTCTCGTACGTAGAACTGCATATATATATATATATCATCAAATGTCTCACAAACCAACACCATTAATTATTCACACATACACATCTATATACATATACACAATTTCTCCTACATATATATGTTGCCTTTGGTGCCTCCGGAGCACGATGACAAGTGGTTTATGGGGGCGGTAGCGGGTAATAGTATTCTCCTTTGGGATCTATGACATGGTCGAGCAAAAATCCGGTTATTTCCTCTTGAAGTGCTTGTATGCGGTCCGATGATAGGAGCTTATCCCGCACCGATCTGAACTGTTAAGAAGGAGATCAATATATGCATGTGTGTTAGTTGTGTGACTAGATATCGATAATGGTGTGAATAGTGTTCTGACAAACGTACACAGTCCTGTCTATCAGATCTGCTCCTTTCGCACGTCATCATGCGAATGTTCTCGCAAACGTAGTATGCACACAGATTATTCCCCGACGCCTGCCTCAGGGCCTTTACGAGAATGGAATTGAATCAGATAATGATTAATCAAGCATGATAATTAATTAATGATATTGAAATATGAATTAAAGAGATGGTAGCTAGCTAGTACTACTTAATTACTTACCTTGAGTCAATGCCAAAACAACTTTTTTGGCCACGTGCCTGGAGTCACCTTGATGAACTTTGCCCATGCCCTGCCCGTCGGCAAAGAAAATTAATAAAGGGGTTATTAAATAGTTCATATCAGGAAATGACGAACTAATAATTAATAGACCGAGATATAATTAATAATGATTGAAATTACCTGTTGACTATCCCCTTCACGATGGTGAAGTCTTTATCTGCTTTAGTTAGTGAGTCCAGTAATTCAACTTTTCCTTCCTCAACTTTAATGTCTAACAAGACCCAGTGCCAACTGCATACGCACATGTTTGCATGTCTTAATTAAGCGGGCATGTGCATAAAATTAATCAACTACCGTAAACCGTATACACTTAATTATTAACATCTAGCTAGCTAGTAAGCAAAAACAGAATTTGTAGTACAAGACAGTGTGACTCACGGGAAGTTGTAAGGAAGTAGTATATCTTCATTGCTATTGAGGCGCTTCAAGAACTCTAGCATGCTTTCCTCTACAGCATCTTGACAATGTTCAATCTGCCATATGTCCTGATTAATGGTATTTGGGTCAATGAACCCAACGCCATAACATCTAGCTTTTTTCATTTCATATATCTTCATCCTGCATATAATACCACAGAAAAAAAATATAGTGAGGATAATTACATGTAATGATTGATCAAAATTATCACTACATAACTAGCTTGAGACTTAAATTACAGAAAGAAATCACTTACAGACAATAGCAACTGACGATAGACTTGTCGAGTGCGTCTTGATTGTATAACTGAAATAGTTCTGGATACTCAATGGTTAGAGCTTTCTCATGGTAATAATGCTCATGCTTGACATTCACCATGAGGGACTCTCGATTGGAAATCTTGGTAATGTTCATGTACCATTGATGCAATTGATACATTCTCGTTAGGAGGTCCTTGACCTTGTCTGGATGGACCAAAGGTTTGCCCCGGACATATTGCCATGCTATTTCCGATTCTTTAAGCGTAGGCATGGGCTCGATTTCGAAGAGTTGTCCAACAGAGATATTGAGCATTTGAGCCTGCATTATATGATCCTCTGTTATTACCACATCGCCATGCTGGGGAACGCTAACGGTTTGCCCACAATAATATTTGGCGCGCGTACTACTCCTCTCATGTGTCGTTGGCACAACAAGCGGGGGGATCGCTTGCGCCGCCTGTTCTCCCAACTGGGGAACGGTTTTCCCGCATTTTTTGCCAGCTGCTTGTTGGCTCGAGCTTGAGCTCGCTTACTTCTGTAGTCGTGCTCGATGTGCCTTCCTGATTTGGCGCTCATAGTCCGAGTCAACAGGCTTGGGAGCTGGTTCTCTAGCCATACGAATGAAGTGGTCAATTACTTTCTCAGGCACTTTCTCCTTTGGCGGCGGTGCCGGTTTCGGTCCAAAATGGGCGTCCACTTGGGCTTGCACTATGGCTGTGTTTTGCTCCTTAGTCATGTCGTAAGGCCTCTGAGGAAGAGGAGCGAGGCTTGGACCATATTTATATCGCTTGTCTCCGCCTGTACTTCCTGAACTACCTCGACTCGTACCGCTACGCACCAAAACTGCGTCATGTCTCTTCTGCGATTGCTGAGACGGCGGAGACGGCTGACGTGGAGTTGGACCAGGAGACGTGGCCTGACGATGTGCCGGACTTGAATCAGGAGGTGTGGCCTGACACGGTGCCGGACTTGAAACCGGAGAAGTGGCATGACGTTGTGCCGGACTTGAAACCGGTGGAGTCAGCTCACGCGTTCGGGGACTTGGAGGAGGTGGCGGACTTCGAGTCGTCTCACGCGTTTGTGGACTTGGAGGAGCAGGAGTCTGCTTACTCGGTGGCGGACTTCGAGGAGGAGTCGGCAGACGAGGCGGTGTCGGTTGACTTCGAAAGATGATGCAATCCTTTCTCCATAGGATGATACGATGTATGGCCTCTCCCAGTGTGCGCTCGTCTTCACCTCCAGGAATGTCAAGCGTTAGCCCTGAATATGGGTCCACCACTTCATCAACCATGACACGAGCATAGCCCTCTAGAATCAGGATGCAATGGTAGGTTGCTTTGGGGGTAACTGGAAAAGCAACGCCGTCCGCCACCTTCATGGACATGTTCTTCATTTTGGAGTGTAGCTCACAGTTAGTGTTCTCTATGATGTCATCCACAGGGTATGTATCCAGCAATGTGTCGCCCGGGGCAGAACCAACGCTGCTTCTCGGCATGGATGGGACGGTGCTATCCAATGCTGGACGATCATCCGCTTGCTGTTGCCGCTGTTGAGACCCCCTTTCCTGGCTAAGTGAGTCGACCTGCTACTGCTGCTGCTGGAATTTGAGTGCCAGGTCCGCGTGCCTTGCTTCTAGGCCTTGAAGGCATTCTGCGTCCTGCTTCCTCTGCTCCTCCTCCAACTTCCTCTTCTTCTCCTCCTCCATCTTCTTTCTTGCACGGGACCTGTAGTCGTCATTCCAGTCCGAAAAGCCCTCAGACCAGGGAATAACGCCCTTGCCTCGTGTTCTTCCCGGGTGTTCAGGATTTCCTAGGGCGCGCGTAAGCTCGTCGTTCTCTCTGTTGGGCGTGAATTCCCCCCTTCGAGCTTCTTCTATTGCGTCAATTATCTTTTGTTCGGCTCCTTTTAGACTTGCCTTCCGTGAAACTTTGCCTGTCTTCGGGTCCAACGCTCCCCCATGCGCATAGAACCAAGTTCTGCACCTGGGGGGGCAGTTCCTAGTAACCGGAGTGACCCCTGCATCCTCCATCTCTTGCTCAGACTTATCCCACTTAGGCAATCCCACCGCGTAGCCACCTGGACCCAGCCTATGGATCTGCGTCTTTCTTGCGGCATTTGCCTTGTTTTTCATAGACCGTTCCTTAGATAATTCTGAATCCTTGAAGGTCACGAAATTGTCCCAGTGCTCTCTTTGCTTCTCCAGTGTTCCCTTGAAATCTGTAGTCTTCCTTTCATTAGCGAGGTAGTTGGCCCATATAGTTTTCTTGTGGGTGTTGAATGCAATTGCCATCTTCTTAAGAGCAGCGACCTTGACTTTCTTCACATCTGCTTCAGTGAAATGATCTGGTAGGGTGAAATGTTCCATCAGAGATTTCAAAAGGTCTTCTTTGGCTCTGCCGTCGACCCAAGTAACACCTGGACGTTTAGTCTTTGGCTCTTTCCATTCTTGAATGGAGATCGGGAGTTTGTCCTTCACAAGAACTCTGCACTGATGAGTCCATTTGTCCGCAATGTTCTTAGGCGTGAGGGGTTCGCCACTAAGTTTGATGGATTCGATGTGGTACTTTACACCATCCTTCAATATTCTGCCCGGGCCTCGCTTTGTCTTGCTGTCTGTAGAAGCAGATTTGCTCGATCCGGAGGGCTGAAAGAAGAAAGATCGATTCGTTAATATATCTTCAATAAAAGAACATGTGATGATCACCATGATGCATGCTTATATAAATATACCTCGCCGCTAGTCTTTGTTATTTGAAGATCAGCATTGTCTGTGTCATCACAAACATTGTCTGTGTCATCATAATCATAATCATAGTTCATGACTTCATTAGCTCGGTCGTCGAGATCGAATATCTTTTCATCACCCTCTCCGGTATTGTTCAGATATTGGGAGCCGTCATCTGCTTCATTCAGATCATCAAGCCTGTGAGGGCTGCGTATGATGTCAAACAATTCCTCTTCTCTCTCTCTGCCGGTATTGTCCGCCATAGCTTTTACTTTACTAATACAGAAGAAATATAAAACAATTTAGTATTCAAATTACAATGCATGGATGCAATTAATCAATAAGGAAAAACTAAATCTCGAATACATCATCTCGAATATATAATCTCGAATACATCATCGTCTTAATATATATAATCTCGAATACATCGTCTCAAATATTATATACCGAATACATCACTGGCTAGGTACCTAATAAAGATCGAGTACTACAAAAGAATCTAGGGCGCCACTCGCGGTTCCTGGGGGGCAGGCGGTGCACACCCAAAGAGAAGGAACCATCACAGGATCATATCTCCGGTCATCTGCCAAAGAACCCGCCAAGTAGTGGAGAACCTGACATCGTCCATAGCAGCCATGTAGCGATGGACGTGCTCATCTTCCTCCCTGACACGGCGACGCACCACCTCCGGCGAGGCCGGCTGCCTCTGCACCGAATGTGGCCCACGCGAACCCCACCAAAGAAGATCAGGTTCGACGACGGGACCCGAGGTCGGGTTCCTCACCAAGCGGCGCCCCCTCCAGGTAGCACCTCCCAGTGCCAGCCCGGCGGAGCCAAGTCCCGGACATGGGTCCCCTGAAGCAGGATGTCGTTGCGAACGGGTCGACGGCGAGGATGCGGGCCGGGCATATCGTCGAGAACAAATACTATATGCCCGCAAAAAGTAACATTTTTTAAATGATTGGATTGTGATAACTAAAATTCTATATATATGCAAATTCTAACAATTTGACATTAATCTAATTCATCTAACTAAAACTAATTCTTAAATTTCCTGATTATATAACTAACATTTCCATAACAATTCTAATATTTATATAACTAAAAAAAGAAAAATTGCTAACATTTCTATAAATATTCCTATAACAAAAAAACAGAAAACAGTTATAACAATTCTATATAACTAACATTTCTAATATTTATATAACTAAAAAACAGAATAATTTCTAACATTTCTATAACTAAAAAACAGAAAAATTTATAACAAACAAACTAATGTGTGTGTGTGTAGTGTGTGTGTGTGTAGTGTGTGTGTGTGTGTGTGTGTGTGGACATGGCGGCCGGGGCGAGCTCACCGGTGAGGCGACGACGGGGCGACGGGAC
>NC_041393.1:29862201-29959392 GCF_002162155.2 Triticum dicoccoides
ACGACGGGGACGGGGACGGCCGGGGCGGCGACGTCGATGGGGGCGGTGACGAGGGGCGGGGATGGCCGGGGTCGGCGACGAGGGGCGGGGGCGGCAACGTCGACGGGGACGGCGTCGGTCGGGGTAGGGCGGCGCGACGGAGGGAGGAAACAGAGGGAAAGTGAATTTTTTTCAAGTGGTGTATATATAGGATGGACCTTTAGTACTGGTTGGAGCCACCAACCGGTACTAAAGGTCTGTTTTGTCCAGGCCAAGCGGCGGGAAGCGCACCCCCTTTAGTACCGGGTTGTGGCACCAACCGGTACTAAAGGGGGGGGGGTCTTTAGTATCGGTTGGAGCCACGACCTGTTACTAAAGGGGGCGCGCTGGCTCCAGGCGGTGCGCAAGTTTAGTCCCACCTCGCTAGTCGAGGGGCTACTGCACTGGTTTATAAGCCCCAGTGCGGTAGCTCTCTCGAGCTCCTCTCCTAAGCAGGCCTACTTGGCCTACCTGTCCTCTTCGTCCAGTGGGCCTACTGGTCCTTTGCGGGCCTGCATCCTGGCCCAACAAAAGGTTGTGTTCCTAGTCGTATGCAGGCCGCTTTGGCCCAGCAGGCGGGTTTTTTATTTTTTTTAATTTTTTTCACTTTATTTATTTTTGAGTTGTTTTTTGCTGTATTTAGAGTTTCTTTGTGAATATTTTTGCTTTAGGTACAAAAAATTACAAACTTTCTGTTAGTGCCGGTAGTTTTCAAATTTGAATAGTTTAAATTTTGAATTATTTGAAATTTGTGTGATTCACTAGTTTGTGAATAACTTAACTTTGAAAAAAGTTTTATCAGTGATTCTTTTTTCTTATGTTTAATATTAGTGTGGTTTATCATTATATTCAATTTGGTAATGCTTAGGTTATTTAAAAAATGAAATGCCTTTGTACCAGTTCAGTTTTCGTTGGAAACCCTGATACTTCGAAAGAGATTGTCGATTTTGTACACGAAGTGCATCCAGTTTTTGCCGTAATCCTCTCTACTTTTTTGCACATGCTATTTGTATGAAATTATGATACCATGCCAACTTTCAACCTTTTCTGAGTTCATTTGAAATGCTTTTCAATTTCAGGGTCATTTAGCTGGAAAAAAAATCAGTAAATGCATGAAAAGAATTTGTTTGCACATAAAATTTCTTCGCGTTTCAAATGCCAAAACACATAACTACCTTAACTATTACAGCCATTTCCTCCTGGGTGTGAAACACAGAAGAAAGTGATGATAGTGAAGCCGATCACATCCCAGATCTTTGGGTGTGAAACTTTTTCTTCGCGTCTGTCCCTTTGCGCCGTAGCCATGGAAAATCTTCATCATTTAACTCGATGCTCGGGTCAATATTCACTGTGAATGGAGCAATTTCATCAAACTTTTCATAATCTTCTGACATGTCTGTCTTGTCATCCACTCCCATGATGTTTCTTTTTCCTGAAAGAACTATGTGGCGCTTTGGCTCGTCGTATGATCCATTCGCTTCCTTATCTTTTCTTTTTCTCGGCCTGGTAGACATGTCTTTCACATAAAAAACCTGCGCCACATCATTGGCTAGGACGAATGGTTCGTCTGCATACGCAAGATTGTTGAGATCCACTGTTGTCATTCCGTACTGCGGGTCTTCCGTTACCCCGCCTCGTGTCATATTGACCCATTTGCACCGAAACAAAGGGACCTTCAAATCACCTGATCCATAGTTAAGTTCCCATATGTCCTCTATGTAACCATAATATGTTTCCTTTCCCGTGTTGGTTGTTGCATCAAAGCAGACACCACTGTTTTGGTTGGTGCTCTTCTTATCTTGGGCGATCGTGTAAAATGTATTCCCATTTATCTGGTACCCTTTGAAAGTCATTATATTCGAAGATGGTAACTGGGACAGCGAATACATGTCATTTTGAATGTCGCCATCATTCAGGGCACGTTTCTGCAACCAACCAGTGAAAGTCCTCGTTTGTTCGCGTGTAATCCAATCGTCAGACTTCTCCGGGTGTTTGGACTATAAAAAATTCTTGTGTTCCTCCATATATGGAGCCACCAAGGCAGAATTCTGTAGAACTGTGTAGTGTGCTTCAGTGAGAGAATGCCCGTCCATACATATTATTTGATGCCCTCCTAGCGTGCCTTTTCCTTCCAGTCTGCCCTTATGCCGCGATTCAGGAACACCAATCGGCTTAAGGTCAGGAATGAAGTCAATACAAAACTCAATGACCTCCTCATTTTCATGTCCCTTCGAGATGCTTCCTTCTGGCCTAGCATGGTTATGAACATATTTCTTCAAGACTCCCATGAACCTTTCAAAGGGGAACATATTGTGTGGAAATACAGGACCCAAAATGTTAATCTCTTCACAAAGGTGAACTAGGACGTGCGTCATGATGTTGAAGAAGGATGGTGGGAACACCAACTCGAAACTGACAAGACATTGCACCAAATCATTCTGTAACCTTGGTATGATTTCTGGATCGATTACCTTCTGAGAGATTGCATTGAGGAATGCACATAGCTTCACAATGGCTAATCGAACGTTTCCGGTAGAAGCCCCCACAATGCAACCGGAAGGAGTTGCGTCATAATCACGTGGCAGTCATGAGACTTTAGGTTCTGGAACTTTTTCTCTGCCATATTTATTACTCCCTTTATATTCGACGAGAAGCCAGATGGTACCTTCATGCTGAGCAGGCATTCGAAGAAGATTTCCTTCTCTTCTTTGGTAAGAGCGTGGCTGGCCTGACCCTGATGTATGCCATCTTTTCCGTGCATACGTTGCTGGTCCTCCCGTGCCTCTGGTGTATCTTTTGTCTTCCCATACACGCCCAAAAAGCCAAGCAGGGTCACGCAAAGATTCTTCGTCACGTGCATCACGTCGATTGCGGAGCGGACCTCTAGGTCTTTCCAATATGGCAGGTCCCAAAATATAGATTTCTTCTTCCACATGGGTGCACGTCCGTCAGCGTCCTTCAGAACAGGTTTTCCTCCAGGACCCTTTCCAAAGATTACCACCAAATCCTTGACCATATCATGTACATCAGCACCAGTACGGTGGCGAGGCTTCGTCCGGTGATCCGCCTCACCTTTGAAATGCTTGCCTTTCTTTCTTACAGGATGCCTTCTCGGAAGAAATCGACGATGTCCCAGGTACACATTCTTCCTACAACTATCCAAATATATACTGTCGGTATCATCCAAACAGTGCGTGCATCCGCGGTATCCCTTGTTTGTCTGTCCTGAAAGGTTACTGAGAGCAGGCCAATCATTGATGGTCACGAACAGCAACGCCTTTAGGTCAAATTCTTCCTGTCCGTGCTCATCCCACGCACTTACACCTGTTCCATTCCACAGCTGTAATAGTTCTTCAACTAATGGCCTTAGGTACACATCAATGTTGTTGCCGGGTTGCTTAGGGCCTTGGATGAGCACTGACATCATAATGAACTTCCGCTTCATGCACAACCAAGGAGGAAGGTTATACAAACATAGAGTCACAGGCCACGTGCTATGGTTGCTGCTCTGCTCCCCAAAAGGATTAATGCCATCTGCGCTTAGACCAAACCATACGTTCCTTGGGTCACCTGCAAACTACTCCCAGTACTTTCTCTTGATTTTTCTCCACTGCGAACCGTCAGCGGGTACTCTCAACTTTCGGTCTTTCTTACGGTCTTCTGCGTGCCACGGCATCGCCTTCGCATGCTCTTTGTTTTGGAACAAACTTTTCAACCGTGGTATTATAGGAGCATACCACATCACCTTGGCAGGTATCTTCTTCCGGGGGCGCTTGCCCTCGACATCACCAGGGTCATCACGACTGATCTTATAACGCAATGCACCGCATACCGGGCAAGCGTTCAAATCATCGTACTCACCGCGGTAGAGGATGCAGTCATTAGGGCATGTGATGCGGAGCATCCCTCGCTCATCCCCACGGACGAGCCTACATCTTCCTCAACACCACTTGGACCCATGACACGAGCCCGAGCTAAGGCTATCGAAGATAAGGTGAACTCGCTCCTCTCCGAACTCCCTCTTCCTACTCACGAGACATGGCTACTACCTCATTCGGAAACTCTATGTGTAATCAGGTACATGGAGGTGAGCCAAGGAACAACTACTTGCAAGAGCCAAGACGACGAGGACCCCAAGCATGTTGAAGAAGAAGAAGAGATGCTGCTGAAGTTACAGGCGTCGGACGATCGACCAAGTCCGGACGTCCGACGAGTTCCAGGACACGGACGACCGAGCCTTCCGGACGTCCGGTACCTCGCCTCCCGAACCAAATCTACGGACGTCCGAGGCGGACCTGACGACCGGACGACAAGCACCCGAACCAAATCTACGGACGACCGATGACTTCCGGACGTGCGAACCGTCACGAAGCTCCGGACGACCGACCCCCTCCGGACGTCCGACGCGCCTACGACCGAGCTGATTCTACGGACGCCCGAGCCCAGCCGGACGTCCGGACCATCCCGAGCCTCCGGACGTCCGACGCCTTCCGGACGTCCGACCCCTAAGTGACCGTGCCCGCGGGCTGGAGCCCTTCTACCCCTTCACTTTGACCTCCTTTTGCACTACGACTATAAATAGGTCTCTCCCACCTCCTACTTAGATTTAGCGTTGATTAGCTCAAGTTAGAGATAGAGCTTCGCTCATCCATCGGATCTCCTCCTCCTGAGAGACCGCGGCCTCTTCGGAGAAGATCCTATCAGATTCAAGACCCCCTCGTGGATTCAAGACCTCCTCTCGGAGAAGAACGGTTCCTTTGTATCCTTACCTTTGTTGATTGTGGATCATATGTTACTCTATGTTGTCGGTGATCTAGCACTCGTGTGATTGATTCTATGTCGGTTTCGTGATTCTCTCTCGTTTTCCCAGTGTTTTCCCCATTGTGCTTCCACGTGTTCTTCGTGTTCCCCCGTAGGATCCACTCCAAACGTGAAAGATCGTCCACCTAGGGTTCCGCCCTACATCATCTTGGATCAGAGCCAGCTTGTCTCATGATATCATCTTGGTATCATGAGCCACATTGATCACATTTTTGGAGCCCCTACCCCTCTTTTTCTAGCTTGATTTTGTTGTTTTCGTCCTAATTCTGAAAATTCCCCACCAAAAATAGCCCCAATTTTTTTTTGTGATTTGTTGGTGAGTTGAGATTTTGTTGGATTTGGTCCATGGATTTGTGTTGCTACGTGTGGATCTAGCTTCCCCCACCCTCCCCACCCTTTTCCATCCACCATATCACTCGATTTCGACCTCACCATCTTCTTCTTCCCTAGAAATCTCACAGTTCTTCTCCCCGAGCCCGATTTTCGCCCAGGCTCCGAACGACCGGAAAAGGTCGGACGTCCGACGAAGTCCGGACGACCATAAAAACCCGGACGTCCGTAAAACCCTGACGAAACTGAACTTTGACAGTATCGACCACCACCACAACCCCACATTCCACCACATCTTCCAAACACGCATACTCCACCATCTTCCCCGATACCTCCTATGACGATTTTGCCATATTTTGGTCCTTGAGATTTTGATTTGTGGATCCCGTATCCTTTTGTGTTTCGGCTATCTAGGTACGGTTGACGTCATCACCACCATGGCTCATCTTCGCAAGGGTCTCATCATCGCCAAGGACGGTAACTTCGACGACATCTTTGTCATACCTTGCAATTGCATTGATACCCCACATGTCCCTACTTTTGCGTAGCTTACCCATCGAGACTAGCCATTGAGTATTGCTGGCAACGTGACTTGTGCACATTAGGGATCATACTCCATAGCATACATACCATACCATAGTGGTGCATATCTTGGTATCCACTTGTGTGTCACAAAGTTGTCATAGCATACACAATTGCTATCTTGGTTCGTGAAGTTTTGCATGAGAAAAGAGCTCAAAAGTGAAAGAGCCACCCAAGCTTTTAAGCAAAGAGGAAAGATAAGCAAAGAGCTTATGAACAAGAACCATAACATCATACTACATTAAGATTGTCATATTGGATCATCTTGGATCACTGCACCGAAATACCATACATATAGCATACTTGGGATAGAGATAGTCGCATTTTTGCCTAGTAGGTTGTGCACAAGTTTGCGTATCTGCCTATTGTGCAATCGTGCTAGCGTCTCTCTAGTATTGTGCAACAAGAGCATTTTCGTGGTTTCCACATTTTGGCTCACTTTTGGTTTGCGCAATCCCACTTATCTATTTGCGTGTGTGTTTCCGTGTACCATTACTTGCTTGGTCTACTTGTTGCATTTGCAAATTTGTGAACCTTTTCCAACATTATTGAAGCTCACTTACTATTGCATCAAATTTTGTGCCACCATCCTAACCAAGCTCCACCAAAAGCTTTTACGTGTGTAGGTGTGCGAACCGACAAGAATTGGTACCAAAAGTGCTATTTCATTGTCCACATTTGAGTGAAATTGATTCATCTTCAACTTCGGTCAAGGTACATTTGGTACATGTTCTTTTCCTTCTACCACTCACATTTTGTTTGGAATGATGGATAGGCCAACTTCTTCTACAAATCCACCTCTCATCAAGAACGGCGACGACATGTCATCGTTTGTCACAAAGAGCCACCTCTTTGGTGCTCAAAGGGCGTTACACCAAGAGAAACAAGCTATGAGCAACCGCATCGACAACCTCGCCACCGACTTGCGACTCTCCGAGCAACGTACAAGAAACTACTTCGACAACAAGTTTGACTCTCACAAGCAAGAAAATGATGCAAGAATGGACGAGATCCGCGCCTTGATGAGGAACCGGCATCCTTCCACTTCTTCATCCTCAAGACGGAGCCGCTCGAGTCGACACTCCGACGACACCTTCTCCGGCTCAAGTACACCGTCATCGACCATTCTTCGACAGAGCCGCGCATCAAGACCGGCATGCATCTCGGAACCCGCTACATGACAAGCATTCACAAGAGCAAGTTGATCAGCAAGTTCCTCGTCCTCAATCAAACCAAGTCGCTTTTTCTCAAGCTCAAGAACGGCAACGACTACGACGCCAAGAAGAAGAATGAGCGCGTCTACACAAAGAGGAACAAGATGCCGAGGCTCAACGTCTTCAACAACAACAACGAGAAGCGCAAGCTCTTGAGGCGCAACGTGCCCTTCAAGAATCAAGTCGAGCCATCGCCAACCGCAATCGCGAACGGCGCAATCAAGAGGAAGCCCTTCAAGAAGAAATCCAAGAGAGGAACTACCAACCGCGTGTGCAACGTCAAGCTCCACAAGCTCCTCCACAAGCACGTCAAGCTCCACAAGCTCCTCCACAAGCTCGTCAAGCTCCACCCCAACCTCAAGTTCAACAAGAGCAAGTTGATCATGGACTTCCTCCACGCCAAGAGAAACATGAGGATGACTATCATCCACGTCAAGGGCGTCATCATCACCATCGCCAACAACATAGTGAAGAGCAACGCTATGACAAGCTCAAGTTCACAATGCCCAAGTTCAATGGAAGCAATGATCCCGAAGAATACCTCTCATGGGCATTGAAGGTCGACAAAATTTTCTGCTTACACAACTATGATGAAGAGAAGAAGATCGCTATGGCATCACTTGAGTTCCAAGACTATGTGCTCATATGGTGGGAACAAGTCCTTGAGCGCCGTGAAGCAAGAGGTGAACCACCTATCACCACTTGGGCTCAAATGAAGGAAGTCATGCGAGCACATTTTGTGCCAACCTACTACAACCGCGATCTCTTCAAGAAGCTACAACTCCTCAAGCAAGGAACAAAGAGTGTTGACGAATACTACAAGGAAATGGAGATTGCCATGATTCGAGCCAATGTTACGGAAGATGATGAGAAAACAATGGCACATTTCTTGAATGGACTCAATCATCCCATAAAGAAGATTGCCGACTTCCAACCCTACTCCAACCTCATTGAGCTCGTACATAAGGCCACAAAGGTGGAACGTCAAGTGCAAGATGACTTCAAGTACGCCAAGTACTCATCCAAGACTTACTGCTTCTCCAACAATCAAGCTTCAACAACTCCTCCAACATCTACATCAACCAAGCCTTTTCCAAGAAATGACGACAAGTCAAGTTACAAGAAAACTTCGTCAAGTTCAAGTCGTCTTCCTCCTACTACAAGCAACTTCAAGCCGCGTGCTTCATCATCTACTCCAACTGATGAGACCATCAAGACAAGCTCCTTCAAGTGTTTCACTTGCGGCGTTCGAGGCCACAAGTCTTATGAATGCACAAACAAGCGCACCATGATCCTCAACGACGATGGCACATATGACTCCATGAGTGAAGAGGAGATGGAAGCCCTTGAGCAAGTGGCCATGCACTGGCGCGTGAACGAAGATGAAGATGATCAAGTCTTTTGTGATGAGGATTCGAGCCCTGCTCTCGTTGTCTCCAAAGTCTTGACACTTCAACATCAACAAGAAGAAGACCAACGATGCCACATCTTCCACACTAAGGCCGGCATCAATGGAAGGTCCGTCAAGGTCATCATCGATGGAGGTAGTTGCCACAACTTGGCAAGTGAAGAACTATGCTCCAAGCTTCAATTGGTCAAGAGGAAGCACCCGCACCCCTACAAGGTTCAATGGCTAAGTGACTCCGGCACTATACGAGTCGAGCATACGGTCCAAGTCTCCTTCAAAATCGGTGCATATGAGGACACTTTGGAGTGTGATGTGGTCCCAATGACAGTTTGCCACCTCCTTCTTGGTCGACCATGGCAATTCGACCGTGGTATCATCCACAATGGGCGTACCAATCACTATAGCTTCAAGTTGAAAGGGAAGGAATATGTGCTACCACCTATGTCTCCTAGTAAGGTGATAGCCGACAAGCAAGCCACCCATCATGGAGAGAAGAGTGAGAAAGTGACCCATCCAAAAGTGAGTGAGAGCCACAAGCCAAACTTGAGCGCCTCTTCGCCTAGAGAGAAAAATCTCATCCTATTTGCCACCAAAAGTGAGATGAGAGAAGTGTGTGAGAACCCATCGAGTGTAATGCACTTTGTCCTTGTGTGCAAGGATGGAGAGCCAATAACTAACACCTCTCACGAGCTACCTTTAGTGTTTCAATCTCTTTTGAATGAATTCCAAGATGTTTTTCCCGATGAGCTACCTCCGGGTCTACCTCCTCTTCGAGGCATTGAGCATCGAATCGACCTCATCCCCGGAGCGCCACTTCCAAACAAAGCTCCATACCGTGTCAATCCCGAAGAAACCAAGGAGATTCAACGGCAAGTACAACAACTAATCGACAATGGTCATGTACGTGAAAGCTTAAGCCCTTGTGCCATTCCCGTTATACTTGTGCCTAAGCCCGATGGAAGTTTCCGCTTATGTTCCGATTGTAGACCCATAAATGCCATTACCGTTCGTTATAGGCATCCCATTCCTCACTTAGATGATATGCTTGATGAACTTAGTGGAGCCAACTTTTTCTCAAAAATTGATCTTAAAAGTGGCTATTATCAAATCCGCATTCAAGAAGGTGATGAATGGAAAACTGCTTTCAAAACCAAATTTGGCTTATATGAGTGGTTAGTGATGCCTATGGGTTTGTCGGAAGCACCCGGAACTTTCGTGCGTCTTATGCATCATGTGCTTAGACCTTACATTGGAATCTTTGTTGTGGTTTACTTTGATGATATTCTTGTGTTTAGCAAAACCATGAAAGAGCATATTAATCATGTTAAATCTGTTTTGCAAACTCTTCGCAAGGAAAGCCTTTATGCGAACTTGAAAAAAATGCACTTTTGGCGTTGACAAAGTGGTTTTCTTGGGTTTCGTTGTATCTTCCAAGGGTGTCCATGTTGATGAAACTAAGATTAAGGCAATTAAAACTTGGCCCCAACCCACCAATTTGCAACAAGTGCGAAGCTTTCTTGGTCTTGCGGGTTTTTATCGTCGCTTTGTGAAAAACTTTAGCACTATTGCCGCCCCTTTGCATGCCTTGAGTAAGAACAATACCACTTTTGTTTGGGGATCTTTGCAATCCACCACTTTTGATGAGCTCAAGTCTTTGCTTACTCATGCTCCGATTCTTGCTTTACCCAACTTTGACAAGACTTTTGAGGTTCATTGTGATGCAAGTGGTACCGGAATTGGCGGAGTTTTGATGCAAGAAAAACAAGCCATTGCTTATTTTAGTGAAAAACTTTCCGGTGCTCAACTTAACTATCCCATATATGACAAAGAATTGTATGCTTTAGTGCGTGTACTACATGTTTGGGAACATTACCTTAGACCTCCTGAGTTTGTCATCCATACCGATCATGAAACGCTTAAGTACTTAAAAGGTCAAACTAAGTTGAACAAGCGTCATGCCAAATGGAGTGAATTTATTGAATCTTTCCCATATGTGATCAAGTACATTAAGGGTAAAGAAAATGTGGTTGCGGATGTGCTTTCACGCATATGTACGCTTGTCACTAAACTTGAGTTGAACGTTATTGGTTTTGAGCACATCAAAGGCTTGTATGCTAATGATCCATCTTTTGCTATTCCTTATGCTAAGTGTTTGATGCATGCTTCTTGGGAACAATATTATTTCAAGGATGCATATCTTATGAGAGCTAACAAACTATGCATTCCCGAGTCTTCTCTTCGTTTGCTCCTTTTGCAAGAGGCTCATGGAGGCAGACTCATGGGACACTTTGGACGCGACAAGACGTTCGCTACGCTCTCCAAGAACTATTATTGGCCCAAGATGTTCCGTGACGTCTCACGCTTCACCACCCGATGCTCTACATGTCGCAAAGCTAAGTCTAAAGCTCAATCTCATGGTCTTTACATGCCTCTTCCTATTCCTTATCAACCTTGGGAAGACATTAGCATGGATTTTATACTTGGTTTGCCTAGAACTCAAAATGGAAAGGATTCCGTGTTTGTTGTTGTGGACCGGTTTTATAAGATGGCACATTTCATTCCTTGCAACAATATAGACGATGCTTCACATATTGCCAATCTATTTTGTAGGGAAATCTTGCGACTTCATGGAGTGCCAAAGACAATTGTCTCGGACCACGACGTCAAGTTCTTGAGTTACTTTTGGAAGACCCTATGCACCAAGCTCGGCATCAAGCTATTGTTCTCTTCGGCATACCATCCTCAAACCGATGGCCAAACGGAGGTGACGAACCGTACACTCTCCACTCTACTTTGCGTGTTGATCAAGAGGAACATCAAGGAGTGGGAAGAGTGTCTACCCATCACCGAGTACGCCTACAACCATGCAAGACATTCGACGACCGGCAAGTCCCCCTTCGAGGTCGTCTACGGCTTCAACCCATTGTCCCCATTGGACATTCTACCTCTTCCTCTACAAGAGCGAACCAACCTCGACGCAAGTGCTCGTGCAAGATACATCAAGAAAATGCATGAAGATACAAGACACACCATCGAGCGACAAGTACAACGACTAGCAACCAAGCTCAACGTCAACAAGCAACCCATGGTCTTCAACATTGGTGATCTAGTGTGGCTACACCTTCGCAAGGACCGCTTCCCCAACAAACGCAAGTCCAAGCTTCTCCCTTGAGCCGATGGACCTTTCAAGATGCTAGCACGCTACAACGACAACGCCTACAAGATCGACCTACCTCGAGGCAAGTACAATGTGAGCGACATCTTCAACGTCAAGGACCTCGCTCATTACCATGGAGATGAAGTTTTTGATCCGAGGTCGGATCTCTCCCAAGGGGGGGGGGGAGATGATGCGGAGCATCCCTCGCTCACCCCCATGGACGAGCCTACATCTCCCTCAACACCACTTGGACCCATGACACGAGCCCGAGCTAAGGCTATCGAAGATAAGGTGAACTCGCTCCTCTCCGAACTCCCTCTTCCTACTCACGAGACATGGCTACTACCTCATTCGAAAACTCTATGTGTAATCAGGTACATGGAGGTGAGCCAAGGAACAACTACTTGCAAGAGCCAAGACGACGAGGACCCCAAGCATGTTGAAGAAGAAGAAGAGATGCTGCTGAAGCTACAGGCGTCGGATGACCGACCAAGTCCGGACGTCCGACGAGTTCCAGGACACGGACGACCGAGCCTTCCGGACGTCCGGTACCTCGCCTCCCAAACCAAATCTACGGACGTCCGAGGCAGACCGGACGACCGGATGACAAGCACCCGAACCAAATCTACGGACGACTGACGACTTCCGGACGTCCGGACCGTCACGAAGCTCCGGACGACCGACCCCCTCCGGACGTCTGACGCGCCTACGACCGAGCTGATTCTACGAACGCCCGAGCCCAGCCGGTCGTCCGGACCATCCCGAGCCTCCGGACGTCCGACGCCTTCCGGACGTCCGACCCTTGAGTGACCGCGCCCGCGGGCTGGAGCCCTTGTACCCCTTCACTTTGACCTCCTTTTGCACTACGACTATAAATAGGTCTCTCCCGCCTCCCACTTAGATTTAGCGTTGATTTTGCTCAAGTTAGAGATAGAGCTTCGCTCATCCATCGGATCTCCTCCTCGTGAGAGACCGCGGCCTCTTCGGAGAAGATCCTATCGGATTCAAGACCCCCTCGTGGGAAGATCCCCTCGTGGATTCAAGACCTCCTCTCGGAGAAGAAAGGTTCCTTTGTATACTTACCTTTGTTGATTGTGGATCATATGTTACTCTATGTTGTCGGTGATCTAGCACTCGTGTGATTGATTCTATGTCGGTTTCGTGATTCTCTCTCGTTTTCCCCGTGTTTTCCCGTTTGTGCTTCCGCGTGTTCTTCGTGTTCCCCCGTAGGATCCACTCCAAACGTGAAAGATCGTCCACCTAGGGTTCCGCCCTACATCATCTTGGATCAGAGCCAGCTTGTCTCATGATATCATCTTGGTATCATGAGCCACGTTGATCACGTTTTTGGAGCCCCTACCCCTCTTTTTCTAGCTTGATTTTGTTGTTTTCGTCTTAATTCCGAAAATTCCCCACCAAAAATAGCCCCAATTTTTTTTGTGATTTGTTGGTGAGTTGAGATTTCGCTGGATTTGGTCCATAGATTTGTGTTGCTACGTGTGGATCTAGCTTCCCCCACCCTCCCCACCCTTTTCCATCCACCATATCACTCGATTTTGACCTCACCAACTTCTTCTGCCCTGGAAATCTCACAGTTCTCCTCCCCGAGCCCGATTTTCGCCCAGGCTCCGGACGACCGGAAAAGGTCGGACGTCCGACGAAGTCTGGACGACCGTAAAAATCCGGACGTCCGTAAAACCCTGACGAAACTGAACTTTGAAAGTATCGACCACCACCACAACCCCACACTCCACCACATCTTCCAAACACGCATACTCCACCATCTTCCCCGATACCTCCTATGACGATTTTGCCATATTTTGGTCCTTGAGATTTTGAGTTGTGGATCCCGTATCCTTTTGTGTTTCGGCTATCTAGGTACGGTTGACGTCATCACCACCATGGCTCATCTTCGCAAGGGTCTCATCATCGCCAAGGATGGTAACTTCGACGACATCTTTGTCATACCTTGCAATTGCATTGATACCCCACATGTCCCTACTTTTGCGTAGCTTACCCATCGAGACTAGCCATTGAGTATTGCCGGCAACGTGACTTGTGCACATTAGGGATCATACTCCATAGCATACATACCATACCATAGTGGTGCATATCTTGGGATCCACTTGTGTGTCACAAAGTTGTCATAGCATACACAATTGCTATCTTGGTTCGTGAAGTTTTGCATGAGAAAAGAGCTCAAAAGTGAAAGAGCCACCCAAGCTTTTAAGCAAAGAGGAAAGATAAGCAAAGAGCTTATGAACAAGAACCATAGCATCATACTACATTAAGATTGTCATATTGGATCATCTTGGATCATTGCACCAAAATACCATACATATAGCATACTTGGGATAGAGATAGTCGCATTTTTGCCTAGTAGGTTGTGCACAAGTTTGCGTATCTGCCTATTGTGCAATCGTGCTAGCGTCTCTCTAGTATTGTGCAACAAGAGCATTTTCGTGGTTTCCACATTTTGGCTCACTTTTGGTTTGCACAATCCCACTTATCTATTTGCGTGTGTGTTTCCGTGTACCATTACTTGCTTGGTCTACTTGTTGCATTTGCAAATTTGTGAACCCTTTCCAACATTATTGAAGCTCACTTACTATTGCATCAAATTTTGTGCCACCATCCTAACCAAGCTCCACCAAAAGCTTTTACGTGTGTAGGTGTGCGAACCGACAAGAATTGGTACCAAAAGTGCTATTTCATTGTCCACATTTGAGTGAAATTGATTCATCTTCAACTTTGGTCAAGGTACATTTGGTACATGTTCTTTTCTTTCTACCACTCACATTTTGTTTGGAATGATGGATAGGCCAAGTTCTTCTACAAATCCACCTCTCATCGAGAACGGCGACGACATGTCATCATTTGTCACAAAGAGCCACCTCTTTGGTGCTCAAAGGGCGTTACACCAAGAGCAACAAGCTATGAGCGACCGCATCGACAACCTCGCCACCGACTTGCGACTCTCCGAGCAACGTACAAGAGACTACTTCGACAACAAGTTCGACTCTCACAAGCAAGAAAATGATGCAAGAATGGACGAGATCCGCGCCTTGATGAGGAACCGGCATCCTTCCACTTCTTCATCCTCAAGACGGAGCCGCTCGAGTCGACACTCCGACGACACCTTCTCCGGCTCAAGTACACCGTTATCGACCATTCTTCGACGAGCCGCGCGTCAAGACCGGCATGCATCTCGGAACCCGCTACATGACAAGCATTCACAAGAGCAAGTTGATCAGCAAGTTCCTCATCCTCAATCAAACCAAGTCGCTTTTGCTCAAGCTCAAGAACGGCAACGACTACAACGCCAAGAAGAAGAACGAGCATGTCTACACCAAGAGGAACAAGATGCCGAGGCTCAACGTCTTCAACAACAACAACGAGAAGCGCAAGCTCTTGAGGCGCAACGTGCCCTTCAAGGATCAAGTCGAGCCATCGCCAACCGCAAGCGCGAACGGCGCAATCAAGAGGAAGCCCTTCAAGAAGAAATCCAAGAGAGGAACTACCAACCGCGTGTGCAACGTCAAGCTCCACAAGCTCCTCCACAAGCACGTCAAGCTCCACAAGCTCCTCCACAAGCTCGTCAAGAGCAACATGAGGATGACTATCATCCACGTCAAGGGCGTCATCATCACCATCGCCAACAACATAATGAAGAGCAACGCTATGACAAGCTCAAGTTCACAATGCCCAAGTTCAATGGAAGCAATGATCCCGAAGAATACCTCTCATGGGCATTGAAGGTCGACAAAATTTTCTGCTTACACAACTATGAGGAAGAGAAGAAGATCGCTATGGCATCACTTGAGTTCCAAGACTATGTGCTCATATGGTGGGAACAAGTCCTTGAGCGCCGTGAAGCAAGAGGTGAACCACCTATCACCACTTGGGCTCAAATGAATGAAGTCATGCGAGCACGTTTTGTGCCAACCTACTACAACCGCGACCTCTTCAAGAAGCTACAACTCCTCAAGCAAGGAACAAAGAGTGTTGACGAATACTACAAGGAAATGGAGATTGCCATGATTCGAGCCAATGTCACGAAAGATGATGAGAAAACAATGGCACATTTCTTGAATGGACTCAATCATCCCATAAAGAAGATTGCCAACTTCCAACCCTACTCCAACCTCATTGAGCTCGTACATCAAGCCACAAAGGCGGAACGTCAAGTGCAAGATGACTTCAAGTACGCCAAGTACTCATCCAAGACTTACTGCTTCTCCAACAATCAAGCTTCAACAACTCCTCCAACATCTACATCAACCAAGCCTTTTCCAAGAAATGACGACAAGTCAAGTTACAAGAAAACTTCGTCAAGTTCAAGTCGTCTTCCTCCTACTACAAGAAACTTGAAGCCGCGTGCTTCATCATCTACTCCAACTGATGAGACCATCAAGACAAGCTCCTTCAAGTGTTTCACTTGCGGCGTTCGAGGCCACAAGTCTTATGAATGCACAAACAAGCGCACCATGATCCTCAACGACGATGGCACATATGACTCCATGAGTGAAGAGGAGATGGAAGCCCTTGAGCAAGTGGCCATGCACCGGCGCGTGAAGGAAGATGAAGATGATCAAGTCTTTTGTGATGAGGATTCGAGCCCCGCTCTCGTTGTCTCCAAAGTCTTGACACTTCAACATCAACAAGAAGAAGACCAACGATGCCACATCTTCCACACTAAGGCCGGCATCAATGGAAGGTCCGTCAAGGTCATCATCGATGGAGGTAGTTGCCACAACTTGGCAAGTGAAGAACTATGCTCCAAGCTTCAATTGGTCAAGAGGAAGCACCCGCACCCCTACAAGGTTCAATGGCTAAGTGACTCCGGCACTATACGAGTCGAGCATACGGTCGAAGTCTCCTTCAAAATCGGTGCATATGAGGACACTTTGGAGTGTGATGTGGTCCCAATGACAGTTTGCCACCTCCTTCTTGGTCGACCATGGCAATTCGACCGTGGTATCATCCACAATGGGCGTACCAATCACTATAGCTTCAAGTTGAAAGGGAAGGAATATGTGCTACGACCTATATCTCCTAGTCAAGTGATAGCCGACAAGCAAGCCACCCATCATGGAGAGAAGAGTGAGAAAGTGACCCATCCAAAAGTGAGTGAGAACCACAAGCCAAACTTGAGCGCCTCTTCGCCTAGAGAGAAAAATCTCATCCTATTTGCCACCAAAAGTGAGATGAGAGAAGTGTGTGAGAACCCATCGAGTGTAATGCACTTTGTCCTTGTGTGCAAGGATGGAGAGCCAATAACTAACACCTCTCACGAGCTACCTTTAGTGTTTCAATCTCTTTTGCAGGAATTCCAAGATGTTTTTTCCGATGAGCTACCTCTGGGTCTACCTCCTCTTCGAGGCATTGAGCATCGAATCAACCTCATCCCTGGAGCGCCACTTCCAAACAAAGCTCCATACCATGTCAATCCCGAAGAAACCAAGGAGATTCAACGGCAAGTACAACAACTAATCGACAACGGTCATGTACGTGAAAGCTTAAGCCCTTGTGTCGTTCCCGTTATACTTGTGCCTAAGCTCGATGGAAGTTTCCGCTTATGTTCCGATTGTAGACCCATAAATGCCATTATCGTTCGTTATAGGCATCCCATTCCTCGCTTAGATGATATGCTTGATGAACTTAGTGGAGCCAACTTTTTCTCAAAAATTGATCTTAAAAGTGGCTATTATCAAATCCGCATTCAAGAAGGTGATGAATGGAAAACTGCTTTCAAAACCAAATTTGGCTTATATGAGTGGTTAGTGATGCCTATGGGTTTGTCGGAAGCACCCGGAACTTTCGTGCGTCTTATGCATCATGTGCTTAGACCTCACATTGGAATCTTTGTTGTGGTTTACTTTGATGATATTCTTGTGTTTAGCAAAACCATGAAAGAGCATATTAATCATGTTAAATCTGTTTTGCAAACTCTTCGCAAGGAAAGCCTTTATGCGAACTTGAAAAAAATGCACTTTTGGCGTTGACAAAGTGGTTTTCTTGGGTTTCGTTTTATCTTCCAAGGGTGTCCATTGTTGTATCATTGTATTCAGTGAACCCATGGCCAGGATAGCCGTTGTCGTCCTCTTCTTCTTCATTGTCTTCCATCATAACCCCTATTTCTCCGTGCTTGGTCCAAACATTATAGTGGGGCATGAAACCGGACTCAAATAGGTGGACGTGAATGGTTCTTGACGTAGAGTAACTGTGACCATTCTTACAGCCAGCACATGGACAAGGCATAAAATCATCCGCCCGCTTGTTTGCCTCAGCGGCAAGCAGAAAAGTATGCACGCCATTAATGAACTCGGAAGAGCATCGGTCATCATACATCCATTGTCGGCTCATCTTCATTACACACCACCGAATAGACTAAGTTAATACAAGTTCATACATAAAGTTCATACATAAAGTTCATATACAACACTTAATTAAATGCAACATACAAATAACTCTCTAGCTAAAGAATTTAAATGCAACAACAAATGCGATGAAGATCACAACTAAGGTAACAATTGATCCAACAGCATAATGATACCAAGCCACACTATCAATGGCATATTTTCTAATCTTTCTAATCTTCAACCTCATTTTCTCCATCTTGATCTTGTGATCATCGACGACATCGGCAACATGCAACTCCAATTCCATCTTCTCCCCCTCAATTCTTTTCAATTTTTCTTTCAAATACTCGTTTTCTCTTTCAACTATATTTAACCTCTCGACAATAGGGTCGGTTGGAATTTCTGGTTCACATACCTCCTAGATAAAAATATCTATGTCAACTTGATGGGCATAATTTGTCATAAACACGAAATGCAACAACTAGTTTTAAAAGAGAATATACCACATCCGAATCATAACAAGGACGAGGGCCGACGGGGACGGATATCAAAACCATGGCACTATGTATAACAAACAATATACGGGTAAGATAATTATACGATTAACTATATATCCAAATCACATAAACATCAATTTGGTAATGTAAAACATTCATGAACAAGAGCCTCACCACAAGGTGGTGCGGGCGATCGACGGTGGTTACGACGGAGATTTAGAAGGCACTAAGTAAACCACACCTACATATGCAAACTAAGTGTTATTTTTGACCTCAAATTGCATATAAATCAAATACTAGCAAATATAATTCCTCCCAAATTAATAACTATACAAAGCATTGCAAGAGCTAATCTAGCAATGAGAGTTGAAAGGACAAAGTTGCTAACCTTTGTGATCATTTGAATGGATGGGGGCCTTCAAATCTTGACAAATTTTGGGCAAAATGTGTGATGAGCTCGAGAGGAAGAGGGGAAGAACAGAGGAGGAGAGGGGAAAGGGGAACAACAGAGCGAGCTCGGGTGCACAAAGGGTTTATGTAGGTCGACCTTTAGTACCGGTTCGTGCCACGAACCGGTACTAAAGGTGCTGAACGGGCCCTAGACTGACAACACCCTGCCACCACCCTCTTTAGTACCGGTTCGTGGCACAAACCGGTACTAAAGGTTCGCCACGAACCGGTACTAATGAGAACGGCCAGCTAGCCGTTGGAACCGGCACTAATGGACACATTAGTGCCGGCTCAAAATTGAACCGGCACTAATGTGTCTCATATTAGGTCCTTTTTCTACTAGTGTATGTAGGGCGATAAGAGTATCTCTAATAGATCCCGCAACCCGTCCTTCCAGAAAAATCGTTTACGGTATCCCGTAAACGTTTGTTGCAGGACGTTGGATGCGCAGCCAAAACAGATTCTACATATCGATCCTGCAATTTTGAACATACTAGTTCGCGCTAAAACATCTCGCCGGAGTTCATCATAAGCATAACGTAGCATAGGGGAGTTCATCACACCCATAGCATAGGGGAGTTTTTAATACAAACCCAAATTAAATACAACTGACATAAACATGCATAACATAGATCTACTTGTCGTCGGAGTCGTCAGAGCCGTCCTCGAGTGGCGGCGGCTCATTGCCATGGAGTGTGTGGTAGATCAGGGTGCTAGAGAGCGTCTGCTGGAGTTGGTACTCCTCCCGGAGCTTCGGCAGGCGCCAGGCCGCAGCTGCATCACCGGCTGCAGTGGCCTCCCTCGCCTGCCACCACGCGGTGTTGGCCGCCCGGAGACGCTGGAGGGATTGGCCGAAGAGCCTCCCAAGATGCCGGAAAGTCGCCCACGCCCGCGAGCCGGTGCTATGGAACTTGGCGCCACCTTCCTTTGCCTGTCCGACATGGGAGGGCGGAGGAAGGAGCTGTCGGCCTCGTCGACGATGCGCCGCTTGCGGCCAGCGAACCCACCGCGGCGGCCGAAACCGCCGCCGCCGCCATGCCCGGAACCCGCGGACGACATCTCCGGCAAGATTCGGTGAAGAAATGCGAGGGAAAATGTGGCCGGAGGGAGGAGCTTTGCGGCGGAGAGGATGGGGGATTTGTGGGGCAAGAACCCTTAATTGCGCCGGCGCCCGCATATATGGAGGAAACGGAGGCGGATTGCGGGTCTCTAAAAGTTTTACGGACCAGGCCTTTTTAGCGAATTTGATCGGGCCGGTATTTTAACCCGTCCCATAAATCGTCCCGTAAAACGCATTTTATCGGACTTTTACGGTATCCGCTAGAGATGCTGTAAGATGTAAGATGGTTTGTCTTTGGGGCAGAGCCAGCGCAACCACGGGGATGAGGCACGCCGGAGCCGTGCTACGACGCCGGCAAGTGGTCTACCAGAGCGCGGACGAAACTACGGAACGTGTGACGGCGCCGACTCTGTGTCGTATATAGAGGAGCCTAATTATCGCGATTCCCCAGAGCAGAATCACAAATTCACGAGGAGAAGGGCAGCAATCCCTCCGGATCTGCATTTCACCAGGACGCCGGAGCACCGCCGCCCGTACCCAGCAGCCTCGCTCGTGCGGTGCGCTCGCACAAATCTCACCGGAAGGAAGAGGCAAGCCCACGCCGGAGCCCCGCAGCCTTCGCGCGCGCCCGCACAAATCTCAAGAGGAGGAGGCAAAACCCTAGATCTGGTTCGTCGGAGCACCGCCGCCGCCGCCTGAGGCCAGCAGCCTTGGCGTGCGCCCACAGGAATCTCACGGGGAGGAGGCAGAACCTAGATCCGGTACGTCGGAGCACCGCCGCCGGCGGCGGATCCAAGAAGCCTCGCACCTCCCGCGGCAAGCCCAGATCGCCAGGCCAGATCGCGATGGATCCCCCATTGATGGAGGCTCCGAATGACTTCGGCAATCCGCTCGCCAGGTGGATGCACCACCACTGCAAGTCGTCCGTGGTATACGTGGAGTTTCGCCCCAACCAAGCACGGGTTCTGCAGGAGTGGAACAACGTTGACCCCATAGCTCAAGGTCCCGGGGCTGCAGAGCGGCTCGCCGCAAGGGATGAGCAGAGCGGAGCCGCCATGCGCTGCACGGGGTTCTTCCTCTCGGTCCCAACAGCCCCCCCGCATCGCATCCACGTCCTCACCGTCGCGCACGCCTTGCACCCGGTCTTCAACGCCGGCTTCCCCATCACGGCGGCTCAGGCGGAATGGATGTACCAGCCATGGATCCTCTGCGAGCATCTGGAGCAGGCCTTCCTGGACGGCGACGAGCAGCTGAGGCGTTTCACGCGAGGGCACATTGTCAACATCAGCTGTCAGAACGACCTGCTCGTGATCCAGCTTACGCAAGCGCACATGGCTGGCTACTGCGAGCAAGTGCACTGGCCATTGTCCGTCGCGCAGCGCTTCCCGCCATGTACTGACAGCGTCATGATGCTGTCCTGGCCTGAGGTGGGGAGGAGCGCCGCCACGGCGCGCGGCGAGATTTCGCACCCGGACAGGATGATCCAGTACCTGGGCGGCCGCAACCCGTTTGGGTTCACGACAAGACTGTCTGAGGTTGGAATCAGGTCGGAGCAGGGCAGCTCTGGGGCGCCGCTGTTGGACGGCTGGGGAGAGGTCGTGGGGGTGCTGCACGGCGGTAACACCGTCGTTTCCTTCTTTGTTGGCCTGACGGAGATCAGGAACACCCTCATGGGCTGGGGTAAGACTGACTGACTGCCTAATTTCCATCTTTTTGACATATGTTGTTGATTTTCTAATGCTGCATGATGACTGCTGCTTGTGTCAAGTTTCTAAAATGGAGTGTGTATGCTTTTTTGCAGGTCTCATTTGATGCTGGCGCCGATTGACATGCTGAGAGGACACGGTGAACTGACAAACAAAGATCGAGCGTCCTGATCGGGTCGATTTTTTCTTCTCTCTCCGATCATACATGATGGCTGGCCTTTTTCCCTGCGGCCGGTGGCCCTCGACTCTCACGGATCCTTCTTCTTTAGAATTACTCTGTTTTCTGGCATCTATGCCTTGTTCGGAGTTTTGGTCAGATGAGCAATTTGTACAAACTAGGTCTTGTGCGTTTTAATCTTGTCTAGGAACATCAAGGTTGTTTGATTGGGTACCTAATCTCAGTCTCGTTATGCAAACTTGCTTACAACCTTGGCTTGGAATGAAAAAGTTGCTTTAATACAATGATCAATGGGTGCTTCATCGACATATGAGGAGGACTTCACACAACCACAAGTCCAGAGGAAAGAACAAAGACTGGTTATACACCTTGGTGCAGACAGGATTCAGGAGGTCAAGGACCAACAAAATTTCCAGCAATGTATAAAATCTCTTATATTAGTAAGTACAAATGTGATGATCTGCATACTCAGAACCAACCAACGCTCGTGTGCACTTCTTTAGAATTCAGCACCTCACCGAGTTGCTCTACAGGCAAGAACATACCTGGACGGCCTAAAGAAACTCAGGTGCCACTCATCATTTAGAAAGGCTGGGGTGAACAAGTGTAATCAGACGAGGGGAGAAGACAAAATGCTCAAGCACCTTCCAGTAGTCAGAGAAGCTAGCGGGTCTGTCAGTGAAGTTGGTGTGGCACCCTGGTGTTCCTGCATAAAAAGAGAGCACCAATATTATCTTTGTGTGCATGTTTTAAAGAGGACAGACCCAGTGCATAGAAGCTCCCACACAAGGTGGGGTCTGGGAAGGGATTATAGGAACCTAGTCTTACCCCTGCAAAGTGCAATGCAGAGAGGCTGGTTCGAACCCAGGACCTCTTGGCACAAGTGGGGAGGACTTCACCATTGCGCTAGGCCTGCATGTTTTAAAGAGGTTGCCCCAATAAAAAAAAGATGTTTTTTGACACTAGTGTAGTCTCAAAAAACGTCTTACATTATGAAACGGGTGATTGCATGCAGCGAGAGGAAGCCACAACCATACGATCAGGAGATGGAATTTTCCATCCAGTATATTGTCAATTCATTCTCTGTATATGGAGCATTATGAGTTTAGGAATAAGAACTGCAGTTGTGCTGTAACTATTTTCCCAGCAGCTCTAAAGATGATATGGAGCATGGACAGGTACAAATGACAAGAGAAACAAACAACAGGAACACACATGGATAATAATATCTGTTTTCAGTAGTTGGTATTGCTGAGTTATAGCGGAAAAAACATGAACACAAGACAGCAGCAGGCCGAAGTCGCCAAATATATCTGAAACCTTCTCATGTCACAAAACTAAGCAGGCGAGGATAGATCAATTAGAATCTTTTTAGAGAAGCACAAAGTGAACTGCGGGCTTATTCTTATATGTTTCTACCTTAGTCCTAACACATGCTCCCCAAGTATGAGATCTTCAAAACAAAATTCAATCATTCATATGCATAGAGAAGTTCACAATCATAGAACAAAACTATATGTCCTCTAACAATGTACTCCCTCCGTCCCAAAATTCTTGTCTTAGATTTGTCCAAATACGGATGTATCAAGTCACGTTTTAGTATTAGGCACATCCGTATCTAGACATATTTAAGACAAGAATTTTGGGACGGAGGGAGTAGTAAAAGAAAGGCACGGATGCAAATATTTCCATCACGGTCACGCGAAGCAAGGAGGTATCAAATCGACGACAATCTAATATTGCCTCAGCGCATCAAAACATTGCAGGTGGCTGTAGCGTTGGTTTAGCGGAGAAAACAGACAAGTTGCAACTGATAGAACAAATAAATATGTATCCAAAAAGCCCGACAAGACTGTTACAAAACCAATAATCTATGATTACACATCATCTTCACAAGGTAACAACAGAAGCTTGGAAGGAAATCAAACGGGAAAACAAACTCAAATAACACGAGAGAAAAATGACAGCTTGCAACTAAAGCATTGATTTTATAAGAGATGACATGTGGCAAGAGCTCGTTAGCCTTTAACTCCAAGAAAAGATATACTGCAAGCTAGGTTTCTAAAAACATGTGGGGTCAGACACAGGTTACAATTAGCGCTGCCACAAGAATACAAGATGCAAGGTAGCTTTTTCCGCACCTAAAAATGTACTCCCTCCACTCCTAAATATAAGTCTTTCTAGGGATTCCAAAAGAGACTACATACGGGGCAAAATGTGTGAATCTACACTCTAAAATATGTCTACATACGGAGCGACGAAATTACATAGGTAAGATGTGCAACTGTAAAACAGCGGAGAACGTCGTACCTCTCTCGAGGCGACGGTTTCGTGTTAATATAGGCAGGGGCATATCCCTGATAAGCATACAAGGTTGTTGAGATTACATCTTGAGATACAAGGAAAGTAGAGATAAGATATACATGAGGAGATTACAACCATATACTCTAACCAACCAGACCTAGACTTATCTCAACTGAACCGGCTAAGTGGTGCGCCCCTTGAACCTGCATATTACGTGGTTTAACACCCTCCCATAATCACAACTTGGACAAGTTGAGATTACGCTTAAATTCTTCAAAACCTCTGGTAGGTAAAGCTTTAGTGAAGCCATCTGCAACTTGATCTTGAGACCGAATGAACCGAATATCCAGCTTTTTTGCTGCAATTCTTTCTTTGACAAAGTGAAAATCTATTTCGATAATGTTTTGTTCTTGCATGAAATATTGGGTTAGCAGAAAGATAGGTGGCACCCAGATTGTCACACCATAAGCATGGAGCCTGTTTACTATGTATTCCAAGCTCTTTCAGTAATGACTGAACCCAAATAATTTCAGCAGTAGCATTTGCTAGTGCTTTGTATTCTGCTTCTGTGCTGGATCTAGACACACTAGCTTGTTTCTTAGCACACCATGAGATTAAATTTGGACCAAAGAACACTGCAAAACCACCTGTTGAGCGTCTGTCATCAAGACAACCTGCCCAATCAGAGTCAGAAAAGGCACTTACAAGTGTTGATGGTGACTTGGTGAAGGTGAGTCCAACACTGGAAGTGTCCTTGATATATCTAAGTATGCGTTTTGCAGCTGTCAAATGTACTGTAGTGGGTGCATGAAGGAACCGACATACTTTGTTCACAGCAAAAGAAATATCAGGCCTAGTCAGAGTTAAATATTGCAGTGCACCAACCATACTTCTGTACCTGGTGCTATCCTCTTGATTCAAGAGTTTCCCTTTTATTAAGGATAGTTTCTCAGAGCTGGATAGAGGTGTTGGAGCTGCCTTGCAACCTTGCAATCCTGCTCTTGCTACAAGATCAATGGCATACTTCTCTTGAGACAAGTGAAGCTCATCTCCACTTCTTTTCACTTCAATGCCAAGGAAGTAGTGCAAGTCTCCTAGATCCTTAAGAGCAAACTCAGAGTTCAAATCCTTGAGCAGTGCTGAAATAGCTTCATCAGATGAGCTTGTGACAATAATATCATCAACATATATAAGTACAAATATAGATGTATTTGACTTGTTGAAAATAAACAATGAGGTGTCAGACTTGGACGGAGCAAACCCAAGTCCTTGAAGCTTTGAACTCAACCGAGAATACCATGCTCTAGGAGCTTGTT
Source organism: Triticum dicoccoides (assembly GCF_002162155.2). Classification (NCBI taxonomy): domain Eukaryota; kingdom Viridiplantae; phylum Streptophyta; class Magnoliopsida; order Poales; family Poaceae; genus Triticum; species Triticum dicoccoides. Next base: position 29,887,605 of record NC_041393.1, read on the forward strand.
TTAATCCATATAGAGCCTTGTCAAGCTTGCATATGTGGAGGGGTTTTTGTCTGTTTTCAAATCCAGGAGGTTGTTTTATGAACACTTCCTCTTCCAGAACACCATGAAGAAACGCATTTTGAACATCTAGCTGGTGTAGGCTCCATCCTCTGGATACGGCAATAGACAAGACGACACGAATAGTAGCAGCCTTTACTACAGGACTAAAGGTATCCTCATAGTCTAGACCGTATCTTTGTTTAAAGCCTTTTGCAACTAGTCTAGCCTTATAACGATCTATGGTGCCATCAGACTTCTTTTTAATTCTGAAGACCCATTTGCAATCTATAACATTTTTACCTTTGCCTTGACACGCTGGAACTAAGTGCCAAGTTTTATTTTTGTGGAGCGCCATGTATTCATCCTCCATAGCCTTCTGCCACTTTGGATCGCCTAGAGCTTCTGCAACAGAGTATGAGATATCTGGTTCATGTGAAACACAAGCAAGTCCAAACTTTGCTAAAGATCTGTAATTTTTGGGTTGAGTTACTCCCCTCTGAAGCCTAGTGCGAGGTGGTGAAGAAGGAGCCGCAGAAGATCCAGCGCCAGGAGCGGCTGCAGGCTCGCTGGGCGAGGACATGCAGATTGGATCTTCTGTGGCCGGCGCACGTGGAGCTGAAGGAGAAGTCGCCGCAGAGGATCCCGATCCAGCAGGGGGCACATGATGGTGCAATGATTGCGCCGGTGGGACGGGGACTGCAGCATGATCCACACCGGAGTCAGCGCCCGTATCCAGCCGGGATGGCCGCCGCGCGTAGCAGCGCGTGTCGGGGCCAAACCGACCAGGTGCGGGGCCAGGCGCGGGACCAGGCGCAGGCGGCTGGAGTTGGCGCCGCGTGGCGCTGGTTGGTTGGCGCGGAGAGGCCACCGGGCGGTCCACCGAGCCACTGGTGGCGTGTGGCGACGCGGGGCTCGAGGCGGATCGGCCTGGCGCGGAGGACGCGGATCCCGCGGGGGACAGGACGACAGACTGGCGCAGGAGCGATCCCGAGGGGGATGCGCCTGGATCCCGAGGGAGATCTTCTTCGATGCTGCTGCTGTTTTGTCCAGGAAGCATAAAATGATGATTTGGGCTGATTTCGTCACCATTTTCTGCACAATTTTTTTCTGTTGCATCACAAGACTCAAGACCATCATTAGTAAGAGGATTAGTCAACAATTGATCATCAGTGTCCAAAACATCCCCATTGTCAGGCCGCATGAGCTCTGGGTGGCTCTCGCCCACATGTTCTCATCGCAGTCCCGAGCCCGCGTCAACAACATCCGGGTTGCTCTCTCCACGGTGCAGAAGGGGTCGCAATTTGTTGCGGCCTACTTCGCCCAGATGAGAGCACTTGCCGATGAGCTTGCAGCCGCCGGAAAGCCCATCGATGACGATGAGCTTGTCTCCTACATCACCGCCGGCCTCGACATGGAGTACCAACCCCTCGTCTCTGCCAACGACGTGCGCACCGACACCATCAGCATCGACAACCTCTACGCTCAGATGAGCAACTTTGATCAGCGCCTCGCTCTCTACAACAACAACTCAGGCGGGGGCTTCAAGTCATCTGCTAACACGGTCTCTCGCGGCGGCGGTCGCGGCGGTGGCGGTTCACGCTACCGTGGACCTCCGCGCGGCAAGGGCAAGCCGCCATCTGGTGGAAACAGCAGCGGCAGCAACTCCTCTCGCGGCGGCGGCGGCGGCGGGTGGCCCTCCAACAACAACAATAGGGGCCGTCGTGGTGGTAGGCCTCGCGCCAACCCTGATGCGCCACAATGCCAAATCTGCGGCAAGCTAGGCCACACCGCCCGCGACTGCTGGTATCGCTATGAAGATGACGGCGAATCCTCACAAGATGAGAAGGTTGCAGGCGCTGCTGATGGCTCCTACAGCATCGACACGAACTGGTATGTGGACAGTGGTGCAACTGACCACATCACGAGCGAGCTGGAAAAGGTGACAGTTCGTGAGAAGTACCGTGGGCAAGATCAAGTTCACACTGCCAACGGAGAAGGTATGAGCATTAGCCACGTTGGTCATTCAGTGCTTAAAACCCCCCATAGAAATATTCGTCTAAGAAAATTTTTGCATGTCCCTAGTGCCTCCAAAAATCTCCTTTCAGTTCATCGCATTGCCATTGACAACCATGTATTCCTTGAGTTTCATCCGTTTTTCTTTTTGATCAAGGATCAGGTCACGAAGAAAACTCTGTATCGAGGTAGATGCATTCGAGGGCTATACCCGTTGATTCCGGAGTTTAGGAGATTGAATAAACAAGCCTATGGTGTCACCAAAGTCTCTTCAACACGGTGGCATGATAGATTAGGGCATGCATCCTTTTCTTTAGTTGAACATTTGCTTAAAAAGAATAAGCTCCCGTTTGTTGGTGAGCGAGATCGTGAAACAATTTGTGATTCATGTCAGTGTGCTAAAAGTCATCAATTACCTTATCCTGTGTCTACAAGTATCTCCACCAAACCTCTTCAGCTCTGATACCATGTAAAACAGCGGAGAACGTCGTACCTCTCTTGAGGCGACGGTTTCGTGTTAATATAGGCAGGGGCATATCCCTGATAAGCATACAAGGTTGTTGAGATTACATCTTGAGATACAAGGAAAGTAGAGATAAGATATACATGAGGAGATTACAACCATATACTCTAACCAACGAGACCTAGACTTATCTCAACTGAACCGGCTAAGTGGTGCGCCCTTTGAACCTGAATATTACGTGGTTTAACAGCAACCTTTCTTTCCATCTGCTGCAGCAGACACAGAAACTGCATTTGCGTAAGCTCTCTGCTTAAGTGGGATAACACCAGGTGCATTCTACAAATAGAGTCCGTCGAAGCACAAAGAATGTCAGACTACATACAATCGGAATCCTACTGTTTCTTTCGGCTAGTGAAAGTAGGGTACTGAGACTTGCATGGAATTGAAATCTGAAACTCATAAAATAGACCTGCAGCTATAGGTTTCTGCGGGGCAGGATAGTAATATTAGGAGTGCCACAAGTCCACAACAAAGGCAACAATATTAGAAGTGTGCAGGTAAGCAAGGCAGAAGCTCAAAAGAGTACGGTCTCAGTATTCCAGAGCTGTCAAAAAGTGGGTTATTATTGTCCTACAGTCAATATACAACTTCAGATTAAAGACACGCTCCCAAAATTTTTGGTTAATGTTTTCCTATTTTCCAGTACTATGCACACTGTAAAAGAAATTACGTACCTACTTTATGAGCGATTAACTAAACTCCTGACGGCGGTTTTGCACATGGATGGAACTCTCTCAAGTTCAGTTTGTTTGAATGATGATCTATTGGTGAATTTTGCTATCCTAAGAGGCAAAATGCAGGTTCGGACACTCCATAGCATAGTTAGCAAGGTGAATTTTATCACACACTGTGGAAAACAGAGAACTAGTCCCGGTTCCAGAGGGCCTTCAGTCCCGATTCTGGAACCGGGACAAAAGGGTCGGGAGTAAAGCCCAAAATCTTTAGTCCCGGTTCTCTTACAAACCGGGACAGAAGGGGCTCCACGTGGCCGCTGCGGGGCGCCCAGGCAGCTGGCAGGACCTAGGGTTTTGGAGGGTTAATTTAGGGGTTTCATATTGTGTTAGCTAGCTAGTAGAGAGAAGTGTCCTCTGTTTCTCCGTGCTTGGTCGACGCTAGCTACTATACATATAGAGAGAACTCGGCACGCTAACTAGTAAGCAAATGAAGGAAACATTAATTACAGAAGATCGTCATGAACATATATATATATACAGAGAGAAGTGAGACCTCTCTTACTCCGAGAGATTGGTCGAACTACAAGTTTTCGTATATCTATCCGACGCTACATATATACAATATAACATGTCTTCAATCCCTAACATCTAAAATTGGTTTCAACTTCCACATGGTATTCTCCGGCTTTAGGTATGACGTGGTCAAGAAAGAATCCCGCCAATTCCTCTTGAATTGCTCGATATGAATGAAACTCAACACAAATGATGGCAATAAAATAAAATTGTGAATATTTTTGTTTATGTACTTCATATTGTTTTTCAAAGTAGCCCCGCTGAGAGCCCGTCGCGTTGTAGATGAACTCGCAAATGTAGTATCCACAAAAATCATTCCGGCTTCCTGCCACAAGCACTTCACCAGAAATAGAGTTCAATCAAACTGATAATCAAGCAAGCTAAATGGTATTGATGGAACTAGTTAGAATCAATGGAAGATGCACGGAACTAGCTAGTAGTACTTACTTTCGGGTGTGTAAATCACAGCTCCCTCGGCAGTCCCGGAACAATTCCGGCGAACTCTTTCCAAACCCTGCCAAACAAACAATAATTACTTGATATCAGGAAATGAACAAAGTTGCCGATCTGGTGCGATAATGATTGATGAACTTACTTCTGGAGCATTTTAGTCATGTCCACATAGTCCTGGGGATCTTTTCGTCTCGAGTCTAAGACAGTTACTACTCCCCGGTCAAGCTTAATCTCTAGCAGAATAAAGTGGAAGCTGCGCACACATGCATGCATAACTCATCAGTTACATTACTATAACCTCGAGTAAGGGAAGCCGAATATGCACAAGACACTAACACACACTTGAAGTTGTAAGAAAAGAGTATTTTCTCTTTGTTTTGATTTAGAAGCAACGATTGTAGCACGTTGTCCTCGGTATCATACACTCTGTTTTTAACCGACCATTCATTTATGGTATTTGGGTTAATCAACCCAATGTCATAGATTTGTGCATTTCTGCATTCGACGATCTTCAATCTGCATAATATAGTGAGGATAATTATATATACATGCAAGGGAAGAGCTGAGCTATATATAGAGACTTAATTACAGAAGTAATACTTACAGACAGTAGCAAGTCACGAGTTGTTTGTCGAGGGCCATTTGATTGTATAACTGGAATAACTCCACAAATTCAATAGGCAAAAACTCAGTTTCAACGAGGTCATGCTCCTTTTTAATTCTCAGCATGAAAGTATTCTTCCCAGACTCGCTGCAGGTATCCATGTGTTGGGGAACGTAGCATGCAATTTCAAAAAAATTCCTACGATCACGCAAGATCTATCTAGGAGATGCATAGCAACAAAAGGGGATAGTGTGTCCACGTACCCTCGTAGACCGAAAGTGGAAGCGTTAGTTTAACACGGTTGATGTAGTCGAACATCTTCATGATCCAACCGATCTAGTACCGAACGTACGACACCTCTGAGTTCAGCACACGTTCAGCTCAATGACGTCCCTCGAACTCTTGATCCAGTAGAGGGGCGAGGGAGAGTTCCATCAGCACGACGGCGTGGCGATGGTGCTAGTGATGTGATCCGCACAGGGCTTCGCCTAAGCACTACGACGCTATGACCGGAGTAGTAAACTGTGGAGGGGGGCACCACACACGGCTAAGAGAACAACTGATGTGCTTTGGGGTGCCCCCTGTCCCCGTATATAAAGGAGGGGAGGAGGAGGCTGGCGGCCAGGAGGGGCGCGCCATGGGGGGGGGGGGAGGGGAGTCCTACTAGGACTCCACTCCAAGTAGGATTCGCCCCCCCCTTTCCTTTCTTCCATCGGAGGGAAAAGGAAGGAGAGGGAGAGGGAAAGGGAAGGGGGGCCGTGCCCCCTCCTCCTTGTCCTATTCAGACTCCCTAGAAGGAGGGCGCGCGCCACCCCCCCTCCCGCGGGCTTCCCTCTCTCTCCCTTAGGCCCAAGTTGGCCAAACACTTCCCTGGGGGGTTCCAGTAACCCCTAGGTACTCCGGTAAAATCCGAATCACTCGAAACCATTCCGATGTCCAAATACTACCTTCCAATATATGAATCTTTACCTCTCGACCATTTTGAGACTCCTCGTCATGTCCGTGATCACATCCGGGACTCCGAACAAAACTTCAGTCACAAAAACACATAACTCATAATACAAATTGTCAGCGAACGTTAAGCGTGCGGACCCTACGGGTTCGAGAACTATGTAGACATGATCGAGACACATCTCCGATCAATAACCAATAGCGGAACCTGGATGCTCATATTGGTTCCTACATATTCTACGGAGATCTTTATCGGTCAAACCGCATAACAACATACGTTGTTCTCTTTGTCATCAGTATATTACTTGCCCGAGATTCGATCGTCAGTATCCTCATACCTAGTTCAATCTCATTACCGGCAAGTCTCTTTACTCGTTCCATAATGCATCACTCCGTAACTAACTCATTAGTCACATTGCTTGCAAGGCTTATAGTGATGAGCATTACCAAGAGGGCCCATAGATACCTCTCCGATACACGGAGTGAGAAATCCTAATCTCGATCTATGCCAACCCAACAAACACCTTCGGAGACACCTGTAGAGCATCTTTATAATCACCCAGTTACGCTATGACGTTTGATAGTACACAAAGTGTTCCTCCGGTATTCGGGAGTTGCATAATCTCATAGTCAGAGGAACATGTATAAGTCATGAAGAAAGCAATAGCAATAAAACTAAATGGTCATTATGCTAAGCTAATGGATGGGTCTTGTCCATCACATCATTCTCTAATGATGTGATCCCGTTCATCAAATGAAAACACATGCATGTCTATGGTTAGGAAACATAACCATCTTTCATTAACGAGCTAGTCAAGTAGAGGCATACTAGGGACACTTTGTTTTGTCTATGTATTCACACATGTACTAAGTTTCCGGTTAATACAATTCTAGCATGAATAATAAACATTTATCATGATATAAGGAAATACAAATAACAACTTTATTATTGCCTCTAGGGCATATTTCCTTCAGTCTCCCACTTGCACTAGAGTCAATAATCTAGATTACATAGTAATGATTCTAACACCCATGGAGTCTTGGTGCTGATCATGTTTTGCTCGTGGAAGAGGCTTAGTCAATGGGTCTGCAACATTCAGATTCGTATGTATCTTGCAAATCTCTATGTATCCCTCCTTGATTTGATCGCGGAACGAGTTGAAGCGTCTCTTGATGTGTTTGGTTCTCTTGTGAAATATGGATTCCTTCGCGAAGGCAATTGCTTCAGTATTGTCACAAAAGATTTTCATTGGACCCGATGCACTATGTATTACACCTAGATCGGATATGAACTCCTTCATCCAGACTCCTTCATTTGCTGCTTCCGAAGTAGCTATGTACTCCGCTTCACACGTAGATCCAGCCATGACGCTCTTCTTGGAATTGCACCAACTGACAACTCCAACATTCAAAATAAGTGCGTATTCAGTTTGTGACTTAGAGTCATCCGGATCAGTGTCAAAGCTTGCATTGACGTAACCATTTACGACAAGCTCTTTGTCACCTCCATAAATGAGAAACATATCCTTAGTCCTTTTCAGGTATTTCAGGATGTTCTTGACCGCTGTCCAGTGATCCACGTCTGGATTACTTTGGTACCTACCTGCTAAACTTATAGCAAGACACACATCAGGTCTGGTACACAACATTGCATACATGATAAAACCTATGGCTGAGGCATAGTGAATGCCTTTCATTATCTCTCTATCTTCTGCAGTGGTCGGGCATTGAGTTTGACTCAACTTCACACCTTATAACACAGGCAAGAACCCTTTCTTTGACTGATCCATATTGAACTTCTTCAAAACTTTATCAAGGTACGTGCTTTGTGAAAGTCCAATTAAGCGTTTTGATCTATCCCTATAGATCTTGATGCTCAATATATATGCAGCTTCACCAAGGTATTTCACTGAAAAATTCTTATTCAAGTATCCTTTTATGCTATCCAGAAATTATGTATTATTTCCAATCAACAATATGTCATCCACATATAATATTACAAATGCTACAAAGCTCCCACTCACTTTCTTGTAAATACATGCTTCTCCAAAAGTCTGTATAAAACCATATGCTTTGATGACATTATCAAAGCATATATTCCAACTCCGAGAGGCTTGCACTAGTCTATAAATGGATCGCTGGAGCTTGCACACTTTGTTAGCACCTTTTGGATCGACAAAACCTTCTGGTTGCATCATATACAACTCTTCTTTAAGAAATCCATTAAGGAATGCAGTTTTGACATCCATTTGCCAAATTTCATAATCATAAAACGCGACAATTGCTAACATGATTCAAACAGACTTACGCATCGCTACAGGTGAGAAGGTCTCATCATAGTCAACTCCTTGAACTTATCGAAAACTTTCACAACAAGTCAAGCTTTGTAGACAGTAACATTACCGTCAGCGTCAGTCTTCTTCTTGAAGATCCATTTATTTTCTATGGCTTGCCGATCATCGGGCAAGTCCACCAAAGTCCACACTTTGTTCTCATACATGGATCCCATCTCTGATTCATGGCCTCAAGCCATTTCGCGGAATTTGGGCTCATCATCGCTTCCTCATAGTTCATAGGTTCATCATGGTCTAGTAACATGACTTGCAGAATAGGATTACCGTACCACTCTGGTGCGGACCGTACTCTGGTTGACCTACGAGGTTTGGTACTAACTTGATCTGAAGTTTCATAATCATCATCATTAGCTTCTTCACTATTTGGTGTAGGAATCACAGGAACTGATTTCTGTGATGAACTACTTTTCAATTCAGGAGAAGGTACAATTACCTCATCAAGTTCTACTTTCCTCCCACTCATTTCTTTCGAGAGAAACTCCTTCTCTAGAAAGGATTCATTCTTAGCAACGAATATCTTGCCTTCGGATCTATGATAGAAGGTGTACCCAATAGTCTTTTTTGGGTATCCTATGAAGACACATTTCTCCAATTTGGGTTCGAGCTTATCAGGTTGAAGCTTTTTCACATAAGCATCCCAGCCCAAACTTTAAGAAACGATAGCTTAGGTTTCTTGCCAAACCACAGTTCATATGGTGTCATCTCAACGGATTTAGATGGTGCCCTATTTAATGTGAATGCAGCCGTCTCTAAAGCATAACCCCAAAATGATAGCGGTAAATCAGTAAGAGACATTCTAGATCACACCATATCTAATAAAGTACGATTACGATGTTCGGACACACCATTACGCTGTGGTGTTCCAGGTGGCGTGAGTTGTGAAACTATTCCACATTGTTTTAAATGAAGACCAAACTCATAATTCAAATATTCACCTCCGCAATCAGATCGTAGAAACTTTATTTTATTGTTACGATGATTTTCCACTTCACTCTCAATTTCTTTGAACTTTTCAAATGTTTCAGACTTATGTTTCATTAAGTAGATATACCCATATCTGCTTAAATCATCTGTGAAGGTCAGAAAATAATGATGCCCGCCGCGAGCCTCAACAATCATCGGACCGCATACATCGGTATGTATTATTTCCAATAAGCCAGTGGCTCGCTCCATTGTTCCGGAGAACGAAGTCTTAGTCATCTTGCCCATGAGGCATGGTTCGCAAGCATCAAGTGATTCATAATCAAGTGATTCCAAAAGCCCATCAGCATGGAGTTTCTTCATGACTTTACACCAATATGACCTAAACAGCAGTGCCACAAATAAGTTACACTATCATTACTAACTTTGCATCTTTTGGCTTCAATATTATGAATATGTGTATCACTACGATCGAGATTCAACAAAAATAGATGTCGGAGTAATGGGCCACGGGTAGGCTAACCTGAGCCCCAGAACCTTTCAAGACATCGGGGCAGGCTGGGCCCCTCAAGCCGAGTCTCAGATGGCGACTCCAAGATAAGCCGAGTCTCAGATGGCGACCCCAAGATAAGCCGAGTCTCAGATGGTGACTCCAAGATAAGCCGAGTCTCAGATGGTGACTCCAAGTTAAGCCGAGTCTCAGATGGCGACTCCAAGATAAGCCGACTCATGGCCGGCGACTTCCGGAGGAGCCGGCTATGGAGAGTCGGCCAGCGACTCTACTCTCATCGCGATAGGTGAGGCGGGTACGACCACGACGTGGCCATCACCTCCTGCTTACGAGGGGCCGGCATGGCTACAGTGTGCCGTACCACTGGAGATCTCCGACGTGGCTCGGCACTATTGCCATGCCATCCCTGACCTCAGCCATAGTGTGCGGCGCACTGTGGCCACGATGGCCTACCTGTACGGCTCAGAGACGGTGAACCCGCCTGTCAGTGAGAGCATGGAAGACGGCGGATACGCCCCGAAGGCGGCCTTGTGGGAGTCGGCTCCCTAGAGTCGTCCGGCCTCTCCCACGGGTCCCACGCGCCATTAACCAGACACGACGGGGAGTAACGACAGTGATCGCTCGATAGACGGCGGCACTGTTGCCATGACCCCATGACCAAGCCTACGTCATCAGAATCACGGCTACAGTACCGGACTCGCTGGTGGGGCCCGCAAGTCGGCGGGCCCCAGCAGTCGGCGGAGAAGACGGCGGCCTGTGAGACAGACGGCTGGGACCCCCGCCCAGCCGGATTACCATTATACCCCCGGGGGGTAGGCCTATATAAACCCCCCGGGGCACCCATGCAAAGGGTTCGCATCCATGAGCCTTAGACCAGATCATATAGGAAGAAGAGAGCTAGCCTTGCCTCCTTCTACCTCCCGAATACAGCTCTAGGAGCAACTTTGTAGTCACTACGCCTTAGTGATCATGCGGAGACCCTGCAGAGCAGCAGTAGGGGTGTTATCTCCCCGGAGAGCCCCAAAGCTAGGTAAGATTCACCGGCGTGCATGCCTACGCCTCATCCCGTTTCCAGGCACCGGCGACGTTCTACTCGCTCCCACCATGATAAGCCATCCTTTGGCATATGTCGCACCCAACCCCCGACATTTGGCGCCCACCGTGGGGCGAGGTGCACCGTCGTCCAGAGACCTGCTCTAGACGGGAACCCTCTTCCTCCCCCGCGAGCGTAGCCAGCCCGGAACGCAAGATGGCGCTTGCCCTGATGCGCTGCAAGGCGTCGACGACGCCTGCACGGGGAGCTGCCTCGCCGACCTTCTTGGCGAGGTTAGCATCTCCGACGAGCCTGCATCCGATGCAGGCACGGGTGGCCCCGAAAGCCTCCTCGCGGGCCTCCTCGACCATCTCCACGTCACCGGAGAGGCTGCCGTGGTTTTGGAGTCCGTAGGCTCCACCGACCCGATGCTGGTCGATTCTGACAGCGAGTCGCTCGACACATTCCCCTCCAATGTGGTGATCTACGACAAGCTGCTCCCTCGTGAGGAGAGCGGCGGAAGCACCGTCACAGAAGTGCTCGTCATTAGTCACGGCGAGCACTCCGGTGAAGAAGCTCATGACCCGCTCGACGCAGCTCTGCGAGACCTGACGGCGCCCATTCTGGAGGACGCTGACGCCGAGACGCTGGAGGCACGCCACCTTCAGCTCGTCGAAGGCGCGAAGAAGCTGGGAAGCATGAGACGCTTGTCGGAGGCCTACCAACGTGAGATGGATCGCGCAGCCCGACTGGGCCTAGCCGCCTAGGCGCGGTCCGACAACGTGGCGCGGCCATCGCCAACCTGTTCGGGGCCGATCGCCCCGTGTATGCCACGCTTGCGGAGAACATCCGCGCCGCCCAGGCGGCAGCAGACGAACTAGACAACTTCGAAGGCGAAGAGCGTTGCTTGATGACCGAGGGAGTCCAACGACTCCTCAAAGCGGCTGCCGCATAGAACGAAGCCGGCTACTGCACGGAGGCACCGCAACAACAAAATGACGACTTACCTCCCCGCCGAGATCAAGGCGCGATGTCTCGGACGCCGACTGGCAGAGTCCGCGGAAGAAAAGAGAAGGATCCGGCTGTTAGCCACAGTCGGACTCGCGTCACCATCGAGCACGACCAAGACGGCCGCCCGAGAGCAGTGGAACGGCAGGGCGACTACCTGCCTCCCCCACCACGAAGAGAAAGACGAGTCTCCCCGCCGCCTGTCGCGCGTCCGACTCTCGGCGACCGCCTTGGCCGTCGAGAGGGAGTCGGAGAGAACAACGCCCGCCACCAGATCGACCGACTCCACCGATCCCCGGCGTTGGAAGAAGAAGATGAGCTGGGCCCGCCCTGCTTTGGACCCCGCATTCGAGACGAGCCCTTTCCCAAAGGATTCACGCTCCCCCGAGACACGCCAAAGTACACCGGCTCCGTGAAGCCGGAAGATTGGCTAGTTGACTACTCCACGGTCGTCAACATAGCGAACGGCAACAAGCGCGTTGCCGTGAAGTACGTTCCGCTCATGCTCCAGGGCACGGCCCGGACATGGTTGAACAGTTTGAAGCCCCGCAACATCAACAGTTGGGTCGACTTCACCGAGGCTTTCATCCGCAACTTCACAAGCACGTACAAGCGACCCCCCAAGCCGCGCCAGCTCTCCTTGTGTGTGCAAGGCCAAGACGAGTCGACTCGCGACTACCTCACGCGATGGAGCGAGCTTCAGAACTCCTGCGAGGGCGTGCACGAGGTGTAGGCTATCGAGTACTTCACCACCGGGTGCAGAGAAGGCACCCTCCTCAAGCACAGGCTCCTCTGCGACGAGCCAGAGACCCTCGACGAGTTGCTGGTCATAGCAGACAAGTATGCTACGGCCGACTCCTCCATGAAGACAGAGATTCAAGTTAGTGCGACTGGCAAAGTGGCCCCTCAAGCTCCCAGAACTCCGGCTGGAGACACCAGTCGGCGGCAGCAGCAGAATGATCACAAGCGCAAGGTCCCACAGCCAACTTCCAGCAGTCGGCAGGTTGCGACAGTCGAAGACCAACAGCCTGAGGGGCAGCCTCCGGCGAAGCGACAGAAAGGCGGCAAGTCCAACTGGTTGCCGGCCTTCTCTTACGAGCAGACTCTGGATGGTCCCTGCAAGTTCCACAGCGGCGCGAAGCCATCAAACCATACCACCCGGAAATGCCACTGGCTCACCAGAATCGCCAAGGGAGACGGCCTCCTTCCTCCTCCGCCTGCTGGGCCGCCGCCTCCACAGCCGCCCCAGCAGCCGGCGGCTAGGCCAGTCGGCGCCGTACAAGATGAATACCCCGAAGAACACGGAGCTTATGTGGTGCTCACCAGTGTGGCTGATGATCGACGCAGCAGACGGTTGCAGCAACAAGAAGTAAATGCAGTAGCATCAGATACTCCGGAGTTCATGCATTGGTCCGAGAAGCCTATCCGTTGGAGCAGAGCTGATCACCTAGAGGTGATGCCGAATCCAGACTCCTACGCCTTAGTTCTGAGTGCTATCTTGGCCACTGATAGGCGGGCCGCTCGCTTCTGCGAGTGTTGATAGACGGAGGCAGCATCATCAACATCCTGTACAAGGATACCATGGAGAAATTAGGAATCAGGCAGAAACAGCTTCAAAGCAGCCGAACTGTTTTCCATGGCATTGTACCTGGCCTCTCTTGCTCCCCAATCGGCAAGATCCAGATAGATGTCCTCTTCGGAGACAAAGATCATTTTCGCCGAGAGCCAGTTTGGTTTGAAGTGGTGGACCTTGAAAGCCCATACCAAGCATTGCTTGGCCGGCCTGCTTTGGCCAAGTTCATGGCGGTCCCCCACTACGCTTACCTCAAGATGAAGATGCCAAGTTCAAAGGGGATTCTGACCGTGGCCGGCGACTACAGGAAGTCGTCCGCCTGCGCAACCGAGAGTAGTCGGCTGGCCGAGTCCCTGGTGATCGTAGCTGAGAGGCGTCTCCTTGATCGGGTTGTGGCAATGGCCGGCAAGCAGCCAGAGATGTCGCCCGACCCCAAGGAGTCGGAAGCTGAGGGTTCGTTCAAGCCGGCTAAAGAAACAAAGAGGATACCTTTGGACCCAGAGCACCCGGAGAGGCATGCTGTCATAGGTGCAAATCTAGACAACAAATAGGAAGGCGAGCTCGTCGATTTCCTCCGTGAGAATCGAGACATCTTCGCATGGTCCCCTAAAGACATGCCAGGTGTACCGACGGAATTCGCCGAGCACAAGTTACATGTCCGATCTGATGTGAAGCCCGTCAGGCAGCCCTTGCGCCGCCTGTCAGAAGAGAAAAGAAGAGTTTTTGGAGAAGAGATAGCCCGACTCCTAGCGGCCGGCTTCATTATAGAGGTGTTCTTTCCAGAATGGCTGGCGAACCCGGTCCTAGTGTTGAAGAAGAACAAGCAGTGGCGGATGTGTATCGACTACACCAGCCTCAACAAAGCTTGCCCCAAAGATCCATTTGCTCTGCCAAGAATTGACCAGGTGATAGACTCCACAGCCGGATGCGAGCTGTTGAGCTTCTTAGATGCATATTCAGGATATCACCAGATCAAGCTGAACCCGGCAGACATACTGAAGACTGCCTTCATCACGCCGTTTGGAGCCTTCTGCTACCTGACTATGACGTTCGGCTTGAGGAATGACGGCGCCACCTTTCAGTGTTGCATGCAGAAGTGTCTCCTCAAGCAACTCGGCAGAAATGCCCACGTCTACGTGGATGATGTGGTGGTGAAGACGGAAAAGCGTGGAACATTGTTGGAAGATCTCCAAGAAACCTTTGAGAATCTGCGCCGATTCCAGATCAAGCTCAATCCAGAGAAGTGCATCTTCGGAGTACCAGCCGGCCAGCTCCTTGGCTTCCTGGTCTCTGAACGCGGCATAGAGTGCAACCCCGTAAAGATCAAAGCCATCGAGAGGATGGAAGTCCCCCTCCGACTGTTAGATGTGCAGAAGTTCACCGGCTGCTTGGCGTCCATCAGCCGATTCATCAGTCGGCTGGGCGAGAAGGCTCTCCCTTTGTACCAACTGATGAAGAAGACCACCTTTTTTGAGTGGAACCACAAGGCGGACGAAGCATTTCTCCAGTTGAAGAAGATGTTGACTACTCCCCCTGTGCTGGCGGTTCCGACTCCCAAAGAGCCTATGCTCCTATACATTGCCGCCACCAGCCGGGTAGTCAGCACAGTTATCGTAGTCAAACGCAAGGAGGAAGGCAAGGCGCTCCCTGTCCAGAGACCGGTATATTACCTGAGTGAGGTACTGTCGACCTCCAAGTAGAACTACCACCACTACCAGAAGATGTGCTACGGCGTGCATTTCGCCGCCAAGAAGCTGAAGTCTTACTTTCAAGAACATCCAATCACTGTGGTTTGCACCGCCCCACTGGCCGAGATCATCGGAAGCCGTGATGCTTCAGGCCGAGTAGCCAAGTGGGCCATAGATTTGGCTCCCTACACCATCTACTACCAGCCCCGCACCGCCATCAAGTCACAAGCACTGGCCGACTTCCTTGTCGACTGGGCCGAGACCCAGTACCTGCCGCCAGCACCCGACTCCACCCATTGGCGGATGGATTTCGATGGCTCCAAGATGCGCACCGGCTTGGGAGTCGGCGTCGTCCTCACCTCCCCCAAAGGCAACAAGCTCAAATACGCACAGCAGATCCACTTCGCCGCCTCCAACAATGTTGCCGAATACGAGGCGCTCGTTCACGGGCTCCGGCTTGCCAAAGAACTCGGCATCCGCCGGATCCTGTGCTACGGCGATTCCGATTTGGTGGTCCAGCAGTCGTCTGGCGACTGGGACGCCAAAGATGCAAACATGGGAAGCTACCGCTTCCTGGTGCAGCAACTCAGCGGATATTTTGAGGGGTGTGAATTCCTTCACGTTCCAAGAAATGACAACGACCAAGCAGACGCCCTGGCACGAGTCGGCTCCACCCGACAAGCAATACCATCCGGCGTCGCCCTTCAGCGCCTCCTCAAGCCGTCTATCAAGCCTTCGCCAGAATCAGACTCCATTTTTGTGCCAGCTCCCCCCGAAGAAGTCGGATCCGACTCAAGAGCACCAGTAGACGGCACAAGAATCCTTACAGACGGCTCCAAAAATACCGCAGTCGAAGCCGGCCCGAGGACTTCAGAACCCGGCCTGGGGACTGCGATGGTCAGCCCGAAGACTTCAGAACTCGGCGCGGGGACTCTAGAACTCGGCTCGGGGACTGCACCGATCCAGCAAGCGGCCGCGGATCCCAGCCCGCCGCCTCCCAGCCCAGGCGCCCTTGTCCAAGTCGCAATAGTGGCAATTGAAGAAATAGCAGCACCCTCATGGGCCCAGCCCATCCTCAAGTTCGTAGTAAACAGAGAGCTGCCAGCTGATGAAATCCTGGCTCGGCAAGTGCAGCGCCAAGCGGCAGCCTATACCATAGTCAACAGAGAGCTGGTCAGGCGCAGTGTCACTGGTGCCTACCAACGCTGTGTCGAAGCAGAACAAGGCCAAGCAATTCTCAGAGACATTCATGAAGGCGAGTGTGGCCACCATGCGGCTTCGAGGGCACTCGTCGCCAAAGCCTTCCGACACGGTTTCTTCTGGCCGACTGCCCTAGAAGAGGCCAAGGAATTAGTCCAAAACTGCAAAGGTTGCCAGATGTTCCGTCCAAGCCACTCCAGCCGGCTTCCGCGCTCAAGACCATTCCCATCGCCTGGCCCTTTGCGGTTTGGGGCTTGGATATGGTAGGACCATTCAAGACGGCACGAGGTGGCCTAACTCACCTACTTGTCGCGGTGGACAAGTTCACCAAGTGGATAGAAGCCAAACCCATCAAGAAGTTGAATGGTCTGACTGCAGTAACCTTCATCGCCGACATTACGACTCGGTACGGTATACCACACAGCATCATCACCGACAATGGCACAAATTTTGCCAAAGGAGACTTGGCCCGTTTCTGCGCAACACAGGGCATCCGACTGGACTTAGCGTCCGTCGCCCATCCGCAGTCAAACGACCAAGTGGAGCGAGCAAACGACCTCATCCTATCCGGCATCAAGCCCCGCCTGGTCGAACCACTGGAGCGTTTGGCCGGCTGTTGGCTTGAGGAGCTGCTAGCTGTCCTCTGGAGTCTGCGCACGACTCCAAACAAGTCAACCGGCTTCACGCCTTTCTTCCTCGTCTACGGTGCTGAAGCCATCATCATGACGGACATAGAATTCGACTCCTCGCGAGTCACCATGTACACCGAGGAGGAAGCAGAAGAGGCATGTCAAGACGGCGTCGATCTGCTGGAAGAGGGCCGGCTGTTGGCAGTCAGTCGGTCCGGCATCTACCAGCAGAGCCTGCGCCGATACTACAACAGGAAGGTCAGGCCAAGATCTTTCCAAGAGGGCGACCTTGTGCTCCGACTGATCCAGCGGACAGCCGGCCAGCACAAGCTGTCGGCACCTTGGGAAGGCCCCTTCATTGTCAGCAAAGTGTTGGGCAACGACTCCTACTACCTGATTGATGCTCAGAAGCCCCGAGCACGCAAGAGAGACGACTCCGGCAAAGAGTCGGAACGACCATGGAATGCAACCCTCGTTCGAAGATTTTACAGTTGATTCAGTATGTATCACGCTACCCCTTTGTATTAAAGTACCAAGACTTTGGGCCCCCCGAGACGAGCTCGGGGACTGCACCTTTTTATTATCTGTATGATAAGAATTATGCCTTTGAGTATGCTAGTTCTTGCTACGCCGCTTGGCGCCGGGTTCGACTAGTCGGCCCGGGGACTCGCTGTCTGGCGCTATGAAATGTTTCCTAAAGTCGGACAAGTAGTGTGCCGCGCCTAAGCCGTCTCCTGCCAGAAGCCGCAGCTCGCAGAGCGACTGTTCGGTAGGCAGGAGTAAGGATGAATGGGCGTCCACACGAAAAATGGCTAAGGACCTAAAACATTAACATAGCCTAAGCCGGCTTCCAGCCCCTTTTCACAAGCCGACTCGCGAGTATTCGGCTTGCCGCTTTCTATCCAACTTGTTAAACAAACTCCAATGAAAGGCAAGTACTTGCTTTCCCCAAAGTAGCCAGGCATTTGGTCCGGCGGCAGTCCGCAGAGCGGTCGTCCGGCTGAAAAAGCGGCAACTAGGGGAAGGCGGCAAAGGAAAAAAGCCAAAGGAGCAATGAGCAAGGAAGGATAGAACTCGGATTAATATTTACATAAGCATAGGCCCATTGGCCGAATCTCCAGACAGAAGTTCAAAATACACCCCAAGGGTGGAATTGTGCAAATTAACAAAGTTCCTTAAAGACTTTCTAGAGCAGATAAAATAAAGCCAGAAGGCAGCCTAGGGAGCAGCAGACTGGTTCAGATGGTCGGAGGAGACAACGGTGTCAGGCGCCGGGGGGGTCGGCTGGGCAGTCTCGGCTTGATCGCTGCCAGTGGCAGTCGGCTCGGTCGGACGCGGCTCATTGCTAGAGGCGCGGTCGAGCTGAGGCTGGTCGCCCGCTCCGCCTTCTGGCGCCTCCGTCTTGCCTTCGTCCTCCGCCTCGCCTTCTTCCTCGGTGCTGGAGTCAATCACCTCCGCCGAGTCCTCGCCATATTCCGGGTTCATCCCGAACCACTTTGGCGGCACCTCCTCGCCGCCTTCAGCCCGCTCGGGGACGAAGACACTGGTGTCCGTGTAGTCGGTGATGGCCGCCGCACGCTCGACAAGGGCGCCCTCCACGGCCTCCAGCTCGGCCTGGGCCTCTGACCAGAACGCGGCCAGACGGTCCAGGTCCAGCCCCGGATACCATGCCTTGACGAATTCCAAGGCCCGGCGCGCTCCAGCCCAGGCCGAGGAACCCTTCCAGGCCTCAAGACGGCCGACTGCGACCTCCAGCCAGTCGGCAGTCCGGCTGGCGGTGCGTAGAGCCGGCATGTCTGGCCATAGGGCGGCAACTGCCTGGGTGCCGGCACGCTAAAGCCGGCGCATCAGCCGATGGGCAGGACGAAGACGGGCCTCGATGCTCAGAAGCTGCTCATCGACGGTCAGGGGAGCATTGGCAGCAATCACCTCGCCGCTTGCCCTTCGCGCCTCACGATCAGCCTCGATGGCCAGAGGGACTGCCTGCGAGTGGCCAGGAAAGAAGTCTGCCAAGACAAAAAAGAAGCAAGTCAAAAAATCAGAAGTCAGCCCGACACATAGTCGAAAACTCAAAGAAAGAAACTCACCATCGATGATGTCCTCGATCTCATGGAAGCCGGACGTCAGCATCTCCTCCTTGTCGGTCCAGGAGGAGCGTTCGCTCTCGAAATCGGCCAGAAGAGCAGCCTCCTTCTTCTCGGCCTCGTCCTGCGTTTTCTTGAGCAACTCCTTCTGCTCGGCCAGCTGCGCAGCAAGCAGATCGCGCTCCTCAACAAGCTTGCTGCACTCGTCCCCCTTGACGCGTAGGGCGGTGTTAACTTCACCCAGCTGCTCCTGGAGAGTGGCGTTAGCCCCTGAAGAATGAAAGGAAGAGACGAATAAGTCATCAACAAAGAAGATCGCCGGGAAGATCCAGCCCGACTGCTCAGCAGTCGGCCCGAATCTCGGGGACTACAGCCCGCGGGTGCGCCAGCGCGCCCCCGCGAAAAAGAAGAACAAAGAAGGAGACGTGGAAGTCGTCAAGAAAGAAGATCGCTGGGAAGATCCGGCCCGACTGCTCAGCAGTCGGCCCGAATCTCGGGGACTACAGCCCGCGGGTGCGCCAGCGCGCCCCCGCGAAGAAGAGAAGAAAAAAGAACTTACTCCGGCTTTCCGTCAAGTCGGCAGTCCGCTTGCTCAATTCCTCAACATTGCGGTTGAAGGCAGTGGCGCGGAGGTTGTGATACTCCTGCAAACAAAGATTTCAGACAAAAATAAGTACTTGGAACTCGCTAGAGGGAGTTCCAAGCTGCCTGCTCAGCAGCCGGCTCGAAACTCGGGGACTACACCTAGTGGGTGCGCCAGCGCGCCCCCACATAGAAGAGCAAGAAAGGCAAGAATCAAAGAGGAAAACATACCCGGACGGCCGCTCGTGACGCTAGATGCGCCTTGGTGCAAATCTGGAGGGTGTCGCCTTCGGCTCGCAGCTTCGCTTGGACATCCAGAAGCGCCTGGTTCAGCGGGCCCGTGCCGCCTCCATGCACCCACCCAGCAGGAGCAGCGCTCGTCGCCTCGGCATCTGGGATGGCCAAGCTGGCGGCACCGACCTCCAGGGGCCGCGGCGCCGAAGTCGCCTTCTCGAGGCGGCATCGCACTGGCGAGGCAACCTGAAGAAGCAGCCTCGCATCGTCCTCAGTCGGCGGCACTGGCAGGCCTGCCGGCTGTTTGCCGTGGGACCTCCCAGATGGTGGTGGAGGCGGAGGCGGCGACACAAGCGTGTCCTACATGGAGGCCTCGCCGCTCTCCTTCTCCACGACGGGGTTCTCGGCGCCGGCTTCCCCGGTCTGCCCCGTGAATTCCGGAGGCGGCGGTGCAAAGGATAGTGGGGCGACAAGCAACGCCGATTGGCGACGTGCGGCCTCCTCAGCTCGCCGTCTCGCCAAAAGGGCGGCTTCAGCATCCTCCAACTTCTTCTGGGCGGAGGCAGCCGCCTTCTCGGTCTCCGCCCTCTCCAGGCGATTGGCCTCCTCCTCCTCGCGCTTCTCCCACGCGTTTCGCTCCGTCGCCTCCCGGAGGTCGGCGGCGGGGTCGACCCGCCGAGTATTGGCGGACGTCTCTGCCAACCCCAAGACGGAGGGGACGGCGACTCTTTCAAGGGAAAGGGGGGCCCTGAAGAAAAAAGGGGAGGAGTGTAAAAGAAGAAGTCGGACAAGACTCACCGGAGAAAAATAAAGACGAAGGTGAAAAAACTTACGCAGAGACTAGCGGCGGCCTTCTCACTTCCCTATGAAAGCGGTTGGCCTTCGCAGCCGCCTCCTCCCGCTTGGTCGCGGCAGCCGCCCCCT
Source organism: Triticum dicoccoides (assembly GCF_002162155.2). Classification (NCBI taxonomy): domain Eukaryota; kingdom Viridiplantae; phylum Streptophyta; class Magnoliopsida; order Poales; family Poaceae; genus Triticum; species Triticum dicoccoides. Next base: position 29,908,176 of record NC_041393.1, read on the forward strand.
TGAACTTCTTCAACTTGCCGCCGGGCGCACTCGGCCCAGCGTGGCGCCTCTTCATGCTGCCTTGGCCGGCCAGGCCGGCGGAGGAACCCGCGCCCGAGGGGCCGACCCTTAGCTGATGGCGCGGGGCGACTTCCCCTTTGGCGTCGTCCTCAGGCCAGTCGGTGAAGGTGGCCGAGAGCCTGAGGCCGCTTCCGCTCCTCCTCCTCCGCCTTCGGCGTCGGCTTCCATCGCCGCCACCCCCAAGTCGGGGTCGTCGATGTCGCTCTTCGCGCGGCGCGGGGCAGTCTCGTGACACCGGCTGCAGGCTACATGAGGGGGGTCTAGCTCAGAAGAAACCAATGAAAATCAGAAGTCGGATTCGGCTACAAAGAAGACAAAGCAATAAGGAGATGCGACTTACCACTGGAGGGGGGTTGGCGCGCGAGTACGGCTCCTTCCCGAACTGCCAGTCCTCCCCGAACTCGCAGTTCGCGATATGGTTCACCATGTTTGCCACCTCCGCGCGGGGCATCTCCTTGGTGCTCATCCGACTCGGATCTCAGTGGCCGCTCATATGACAGATCAGGTGAGGCCGGCCTTGGAGCGGGAGGACTCGGCGCGCCACGAAGGCAGCCAACAAGTCGGCCCCGACGAGGCCCTCCGACTGCGTGAAGACTCGGAGTCGCGCTACGGCGGCGGCTCCAGCGGGAGTCAGCGTCTTGACTCGATGAGACCAGCTGGGGAGCCTCCCAGCTGGGGCGCCGGCTTCATAAGGCGGCAGATTAACCCAGTCGCCATCGGGGGTGAGGTTCTTCACGTAGAAGTATGAGCGCTGCCACATCTTCACCAACTTGATCAGCGAGATGGAAGGGAAGGGGTTGTCGGCCGTCGATCGCCGCATCGTGATGAAGGCACCGCACTGAGCCGGCACGCCAGCGACATGCGTGCCGAGCTTAGATGAGAAGAATTCTCCCCACAGCTCGATGGTTGGGAGAACGCCGAGGAAACCTTCGCACAGAGTGGCGAAGACGGACAGCAGCACCACCGTATTCGGGGTGAGGTGGTGCAGTTGGAGCCCGTGAAACTCCAAGAAGGAGCGGAAGAAGCCGCTCGCCGGCAACCCTAGGCCGCGCATGAGGTGCGAGCGGAAGATGACCCTCTCACCCTCCTCCGGCACCGACGATATCTCCCTCGCCGGTGTGGTGCGAGCTCGCACGAGGTGTGCACCGGGGAGGCGGCGCGTCTTGCGAAGGAATTCAATGAGGTCATCATCGACCACCGAGCCGGCCCACGCGCCGGAACGCACGGCCGGAGCCGCGGTGGCGGAGGAAGAGCTCATCGCTGGCTGGTGGAGTGTGGTTCTGCTCGCCGGCAGCAAGAAGAAGGAAAGAGGAGGCAAGAGGAGACGGGGATCGGGGGAGATGGGCGCGCGTGCTTTGCCGCTCCACTCCCCACTCCTACTTATAGCCTTGGAGGCTGAGAAGCCGAGGGGGCGGGCGTGGGATTAACTGCGCTCAGAGCCCCATGCCGCCCCATGATTTACCCCACGAAGTTACTGCGTGCAGTAACAATGTGAGAAGCCCAACCGTTCGCACGGCCGCAACGGATCCGTTCGCGTGCCGAGGCGCGATAGTGGCGGGCCCCGCCTGACAGCCCGTCCCGTCGCACACATGGGCAAGCAGACTGTCCCCGCCGCGTGGCGCCGCGCGATAGGACCGCGGCGGGCGGCAGCTGCGAAGCGTATCAGGCACGCCGCCTGGTCTCCCGCCACGACTTTCGAGCTCTTTATAGAAGCAAGACGGCCCTCTATGAGTCTGACTTCGGACAGTCGGCCAAGAGGAAGATGGCAAGCGAAGCCCAGATTCCACCACCGGAAGAATGAAACTGTTGAGGCCCCACAGCGTGTCACTCTCGGAGCCTCACCAGCTTCGGGGACTACTGTCGGAGTAATGGGCCACAGGTAGGCTAACCCGAGCCCCAGAACCTTTCAAGACATCAGGGCAGGCTCCGCCCCTCAAGCCAAGTCTCAGATGGCGACTCCAAGATAAGCCGAGTCTCAGATGGCGACCCCAAGATAAGCCGAGTCTCAGATGGTGACTCCAAGATAAGCCGAGTCTCAGATGGTGACTCCAAGTTAAGCCGAGTCTCAGATGCCGACTCCAAGATAAGCCGACTCATGGCCGGCGACTTCCGGAGGAGCCGGCTATGGAGAGTCGGCCAGCGACTCTACTCTCGTCGCGATAGGCGAGGCGGGTACGACCACGATGTGGCCATCACCTCCTGCTTATGAGGGGCCGGCATGGCTATAGTGTGCCGTACCACTGGAGATCTTCGGCGTGGCCCGGCACTGTTGCCATGCCATCCCTGACCTTAGCCACAATGTGCGACGCACTGTGGCCATGATGGCCTACCTGTACGGCTCATAGACGGCGGACCCACCTGTCAGTGAGAGCATGGAAGACGGCGGATACGCCCCGAAGGCGGCCTTGTGGGAGTCGGCTCCCTAGAGTCGGCCGGCCTCTCCCACGGGTCCCACGCGCCATTAACCAGACACGATGGGGAGTAACGACAGTGATCACCCGATAGACGGCGACACTGTTGCCATGACCCCATGACCAAGCCTACGTCATCAGAATCACGGCTACAGTACCGGACTCGCCGGCGGGGCCCGCAAGTCGGCGGGCCCCAGCAGTCGGCGGAGAAGACGGCGGCCTGTGAGACAGATGGCTGGGACCCCCGCCCAGCCGGATTACCATTATACCCCCGGGGGGTAGGCCTATATAAACCCCCCGGGGCACCCATGCAAAGGGTTCGCATCCATGAGACTTAGACCAGATCATATAGGAAGAAGAGAGCTAGCCTTCCCTCCTTCTACCTCTCGAATACATCTCTAGGAGCAACTTTGTAGTCACTACGCCTTAGTGATCATGCGGAGACCCCGCAGAGCAGCAGTAGGGGTGTTATCTCCCTGGAGAGCCCCAAAGCTGGGTAAGATTCGCCGACGTGCATGCCTATGCCTCATCCCGTTTCCAGGCACCGGCGACGTTCTACTCGCTCCCACCATGATAAGCCATCCTTTGACATATGTCGCACCCAATCCCCGACAATAGACCACTCATCAAGGGTGCATGACCATAAAAGATATTATTCATATAAATAGAACAACCATTATTCTCTGATTTAAATGAATAACCGTCTCGCATTAAACAAGATCCAGATATAATGTTCATGCGCAACGCTGGCACCAAATAACAATTATTCAGGTCTAAAACTAATCCCGAAGGTAGATGTAGAGGTAGCGTGCCGACGGCGATCACATCGACCTTGGAACCATTTCCGACGCGCATCGTCACCTCGTCCTTAGGCAATCTTCGTTTAATCTGTAGCCCCTGTTTCGAGTTGCAAATATGAGCAACAAAACCAGTATCAAATACCCAGGCGCTACTACGAGCATTAGTAAGGTACACATCGATAACATGTATATCAAATATACCTTTCACTTTGCCATCCTTCTTATCTGCCAAATACTTTGGGCAGTTCCGCTTCCAGCAACCAGTCCCTTTGCAGTAGAAGCACTTAGTTTTAGGCTTTGGTCCAGACTTGGGCTTCTTCTCGGGAGCAGCACCTTTCTTGCTATTCTTCTTGAAGTTCCCTTTCTTCCCTTTGCCCTTTTTCTTGAAACTAGTGGTCTTGTTAACCATCAACACTTGATGCTCCTTCTTGATTTCTACCTCCACAACCTTTAGCATTGCAAAGAGCTCGGGAATTGTCTTTTTCATCCCTTGCATATTATAGTTCATCACGAAACCTTTATAGCTTGGTGGCAGTGATTGAAGAACTCTATCAATGATACTATCATCAGGAAGATTAACTCCCAACTGAGTCAAGTGTTTATGGTACCCAGACATTCTAAGTATGTGTTCACAGACAGAACTATTCTCCTCCATCTTGCATCTATAGAACTTGTTGGAGACTTCATAGCTCTCAACTCGGGCATTTGCTTGAAATATTAACTTCAACTCCTGGAACATCTCATATGTTCCATGACATTCAAAACATCTTTGAAGTCCCGATTCTAAGTCGTAAAGCATGGCACACTGAACTATCGAGTAGTCATCAGCTTTAGTCTGCCAGAAGTTCATAACGTCCAGAGTTGCTCCTACAGCAGGCCTTGCACCTAGCGGTGCTTCCAGGACGTAATCCTTCTGTGCAACAATGAGGATAATCCTCAAGTTATGAACCCAGTCTGTGTAATTGCTACCATCAACTTTCAACTTAGCTTTCTCTAGGAACGCTTTAAAATTCAAGGGAACGGCAACACGGACCATTGATCTACAACAACATAGATATGCAAAAACTATCAGGACTAAGTTCATGATAAATTAAATCTCAACTAATCATATTACTAAAGAACTCCCACTTATATAGACATCCCTCTCTTCATCTAAATGATCACGTGATCCATATCACCTAAACCATGTCTGATCATCACGTGAGATGGAGTAGTTTTCAATGGTGAACATCTCTATGTTGATCATATCTACTATATGATTGACGTTTGACCTTTCGGTCTCAGTGTTCCGAGGCCATATCTGCATATGCTAGGCTCTTTAAGTTTAACCCGAGTATTCTGCATGTGCAAAACTGCCTTGCACCCGTTGTATGTGAACGTAGAGCTTATCACAACCGATCATCATGTGGTGTCTCGACACGACGAACTGTAGCAAAGGTGCATACTCAGGGAGAACACTTATACCTTAAAATTTAGTGAGGGATCGTCTTATAATGCTAGCGCCAAACTAAGCAAAATAAGATGCATAAAAGATAAACATCACATGCAATCAATATATGTGACATGATACCACCATCATCATCTTGTGTCTTTGATCTCCATCTCCAAAGCACCGTCATGATCTCCATCATCACAGGTTTGACACCTTGATCTCCATCGTAGCGTCATGGTCATCTCGCCAACTATTGCTTCTACAACTATCGCTAATGCATAGTGATAAAGTAAAACAATTACATGGCGTTTGCATTTCATACAATAAAACGACAACAATAAGGCTCCTGCCAGTTGCCAATAACTTCTACAAAACATGATCATTTCATAAAATAACGTATATCGCATCATGTCTTGACCATATAACATCACAACATGCCCTACAAAAACAAGTTAGACGTCCTCTACTTTGTTGTTGCAAGTTTTACGTGGCTGCTACGGGCTTCTAGCAAGAACGTTCTTACCTACGCATCAAAACGACAATGATTTTTCGTCAAGTGTGCTATTTTGACCTTCAACAAGGACCGACCATAGTCAAACTCGATTCAACTAAAGTTGGAGAAACAGACACCCGCCAGCCACCTGCGTGCAAAGCACATTGGTAGAACTGGTCTCATGAACGTGGTCATGTAATGTTGGTCTGGGCCTCTTCATCCAAAAATACCACCGAATCAAAGTAAGATGTTGGTGGTAAGCAGTATGACTATTATCGCCCACAACTCTTTGTGTTCTACTTGTGCATATCATCTACACATAGACCTGGCTCGGATGCCACTGTTGGGGAATGTAGCATGCAATTTCAAAAAAATTCCTACGATCACGCAAGATCTATCTAGGAGATGCATAACAACGAAAGGGGAGAGTGTGTCCATGTACCCTCGTAGAACAAAAGAGGAAGTGTTAGGTTAACACGGTTGATGTAGTCGAACATCTTCATGATCCAACCGATCTAGTACTGAACGTACGACACCTCCGAGTTCAGCACACGTTCAGCTTGATGACGTCCCTCGAACTCTTGATCCAGTAGAGGGTCGAGGGAGAGTTCCGTCAGCACAACGGCGTGGCGATGGTGCTGGTGACGTGATCTGCGCAGGGCTTTGCCTAAGCACTACAACGCTGTGACCGAAGTAGTAAACTATGGAGGGGGGCACCGCACACGGCTAAGAGAACAACTGATGTGCTTTGGGGTGCCCCCCTGATACGTCTCCAACGTATCTACTTTTCCAAACACTTTTGCCCTTGTTTTGGACTCTAACTTGCATGATTTGAATAAAACTAACCCGGACTGACGCTGTTTTCAGTAGAAATGCCATGGTGTTATCTTTGTGCAGAAATAAAAGTTCTCGGAATGACCTAAAAATCCACGAAGATTACTTTTGGAAAATATAAAAAATACTGGCGAAAGAATCAAGGCCAGGGGGCCCACACCCTGTCCACGAGGGTGGGGGGCGCGCCCCCTGCCTTGTGGGCCCCCTGGATGTCCACTGACCTCAACTCCAACTCTATATTTGCTTTCGCGGAGAAAAAAAATCAGAGAGAAAGTTTTATCGTGTTTTACGATACGGAGCCGCCGCCAAGCCCTAATCTCTCTCGGGAGGGCTGATCTGGAGTCCGTTCGGGGCTCCGGAGTGGGGGATTCGTCTCCGTCGTCATAATCAACCATCCACCATCACCAATTTCATGATGCTCACCGCTGTGCGTGAGTAATTCCATCGTAGGCTTGCTGGACGGTGATTGGTTGGATGAGATTTACCATGTAATCAAGTTAGTTTTGTTAGGGTTTGATCCCTAGTATCCACTATGTTCTGAGATTTATGTTGTTATGACTTTGCTATGCTTAATGCTTGTCACTAGGGCCCGAGTGCCATGATTTCAGATCTGAACCTATTATGTTTTCATGAATATATGTGAGTTCTTGATCCTATCTTGCAAGTCTATAGTCACCTATTATGTGTTATGATCCGACAACCCCGAAGTGACAATAATCGGGATACTTCTCGGTGATGACCGTAGTTTGAGGAGTTCATGTATTCACTGTGTGTTAATGCTTTGGTCCGGTACTCTATTAAAAGGAGGCCTTAATATCCCTTAGTTTCCATTAGGACCCCGCTGCCATGGGAGGGTAGGACAAAAGATGTCATGCAAGTTCTTTTCCATAAGCACGTATGACTATATTCGGAATACATGCCTACATTAAATTGATGAATTGGAGCTAGTTCTGTGTCACCCTATGTTATAACTATTACATGAGGAATCGCATCCGACATAATTATCCATCACTGATCCAATGCCTACGCGCTTTTCACATATTGTGCTTTGCTTATTTACTTTACCTTTGCTACTGTTACAATTACTACAAAACTGCTATCGTTACTTTTGCCACTATTACCATTACTATCATACTACTTTGCTACTAAATACTTTGCTGCAAATACTAAGTTATCCAGGTGTGGTTGAATTGACAACTCAACTGCTAATACTTGAGAATATTCTTTGGCTCCCCCTGTGTCGAATCAATAAATTTGGGTTGAATACTCTACCCTCGAAAACTGTTGCGATCCCCTATACTTGTGTGTTATCAAGACTATTTTCTGGCTCCCTTGCCGGGGAGCATAGCTCTATTCTTTGAGTCACTTGGGATTTATATCTTCTGATCACTATGAGGAACTTGAAAGACGAAAAAACTAAGATTTTTCCCTCAACTATGAGGGGAGGTAAGGAACTGCGATCTAGCTCTGCACTAGATTCTCCTTCTGTTTTGAATAAGCTTGCGACACCTAAACCTTCTACTGCTATGAAGTCTGATATGTCGCATGTTATTGATGATGCCACTTCTACTATGCATGATACGTATGATGAAACTACTTCTATGCTTGATACTACTGTGCCATTAGGTGAATTTCTTGATGAACAACTTGCTAGGGTTAAAGAGAATGAAATTATTGAAGATGATATTATTGAAGATAGTGATGATGAAGGTTCTCCCCCTAAGTATGAATTGCCTGTTGTTCCTGAGGGTTATGTTATGGATGAAGAAACTGCTAGAGATCTCCTTGCTTGCAATGATAGATCTGATCTTAAGAAGTTATTAGCTAAACTTAAACAGAAAACTCTGAATGCTAGAATGAAATATGACCCTGCTTTTGCTACTTCACCTATCTTTGTTACTGATAAGGATTATGAATTCTCTGTTGATCCTGAGATAATTACTTTGGTTGAATCTGATCCTTTTTATGGCAATGAATCTGAAACTGTTGTGGCACATCTTACTAAGTTAAATGATATAGCCACCCTGTTCACCAATGATGAGAAATCCCGCTACTACTATATCCTTAAGATATTTCCGTTCTCATTAAATGGTGATGCTAAAACTTGGTTTAATTCTCTTGATCTTGGTTGTGTGCGTAGTCCCCAGAATATGGATTATTATTTCTCTGTTAAATATTTCCCTGCTTATAAGAAACAAGCTGCCTTGCGGGAAATATATAATTTTGTGCAAATTGAATAAGAGAGTCTCCCACAAGCTTGGGGGAGGCTTCTCCGATTACTTAATGCTTTGCCTGATCATCCTCTTAAGAAAAATGAAATACTTGATATCTTTTATAATGGACTAACATATGCTTCCAAGGACCACTTGGATAGTTGTGCTGGTTGTGTTTTCAGGGAAAGAACAGTCGACCAAGCTAAGTTGTTATTGAATAATATGTTGACTAATGAAAATAATTGGACTCTTCCTGAGCCAATTCCTGAGCCAATTGAGCCAATTCCTGAGCCAACTCCTAAACCTACTCCGAAGAAGAGGGGTGTTCTATTTCTCAGTCCTGAAGATATGCAAGAGGCAAAGAAATCAATGAAAGAAAAAGGTATTAAAGCTGAAGACATTAAGAATTTACCTCCTGTTGAAGAAATACATGGTCTTAATATACCACCTATTGAAGAAACACATTGTCTTGATAACCCGACACAGGTAGTAAACGTAAATTCTCTCTATAGATATGATAAAGTTGAAATCCTGTCTACTAAGTTTGCTAGCCAATGTTTAGATGAATTTGATGATTTTATGGCCAGGCAAGAAAGTCTTAATGCTTATGTTGGTAGAGAATTAAAGAGTAATGCATAGATGATTGGACGCTTAAGTGATTATATGGCTAGAGTTAAAGGTGAACTTAAACTCATTAGCAAATATGCTTCTATGGTTACCACTCAAGCAGAACAAGTACTTAAAGCTCAAAGTGATTTGCTCGATGAATTAAATAATAAACATGCTTTTGCTGTTAGAGTGGCTACTAGAACTGGTAAAATGACTCAGGAACCTTTGTTCCTAAAGGCCACCCTAAGAGAATCGAGCAAGATTCTCAGAGAAATAATTTAGATGCACCTAGTCCTTCTGAAAAGAAGAAAAAGAAAAACGATAGGACTTTGCACGCTTCTAGTGAACCTGTGGTAGACAAACCTGAGAATCCCAATGATATTTCTATTTCTGATGCTCAAACACAATCTGGTGATGAACATGAACCTAGTGATAATGTTCATGTTGATGTCAACCTAGCAATAATAATGATGTAGAGATTGAACCTGCTGTTGATCTTGATAACCCACAATCAAAGAATCAACGTTATGATAAGAGAGACTTTGTTGCTAGGAAGCATGGTAAAGAAAGAGAACCATGGGTTCAGAAACCCATGCCTTTTCCTCCGAAGCCATCCAAGAAAAAGGATGATGAGGATTTTGAGTGCTTTGATGAAATGATTAGACCTACCTTCTTACGTATGCGTAGGGGCTGTTATTGATTGCAACAAAGGCAATGTCACTTTTCATGTTAATGGTAATGAGCATACGACACACTTTCCGAGGAAACAACCTCAAGTTCATAGCATCAATTCTATTAGAAAAGTTCCAACGATCATTGTTGGAGGTTTTGAATTTCCTCTTCCTACTGTCAAGAAAAAATATGATATTCTTATTATTGGGGATGTTCATATCCCCGTTGAGGTAACCTAGTGTTATTCAAAATTTCTCGGCTCCATGTTATTTGGAATGAGTTTGTGAACAATACTTGATCAACCTTGTTAGTGGATTCCTTTTGATGATCATGAGATGGATGAAACTAGAAGGCACAACCTTCTGTACCCTCTTTTTCCTTTCTGTTATTTAGAATAAATAAAGAAAAAATAGTATTTTCTGTCTGTTTTCTGAATTATCCATGCAATAAAAAATACCCCGAAAAATAAAAGTTCTCCAAATGCCCTGCAAATTTAGTATGATTTTTTTATGGAATATGATGTCTACTACACAACCTTCTTCTTGTAGACGTTGTTGGGCCTGCAAGTGCACAAGTTTGTAGGACAGTAGCAAATTTCCCTCAAGTGGATGACCTAAGGTTTATCAGTCCGTAGGAGGTGTAGGATGAAGATGGTCTCTCTCAAACAACCCTGCAACCAAATAACAAAGAATCTCTTGTGTCCCCAACACACCCAATACAATGGTAAATTGTATAGGTGCACTAGTTCGGCGAAGAGATGGTGATACAAGTGCAAAATAGATAGTAGATAAAGGTTTTTGTAATCTGAAATAATAAAAACAGCAAGGTAGCGAGCGATAAAAGTGAGCATAAACGGTATTGCAATGATAGGAAACAAGACCTAGGGTTCATACTTTCACTAGTGCAAGTTCTCTCAACAATAATAACATAGATAGATCATATAACAAGCCCTCAACATGCAACAAAGAGTCACTCCAAAGCCACTAATAGCGGAGAACAAACGTAGAGATTATGGTAGGGTACGAAACCACCTCAAAGTTATTTGTTCGGATCGATCTATAAAAGAGTTCGTACTAGAATAACACCTTAAGATACAAATCAACCAAAACCCTAATGTCACCTAGATACTCCATTGTCACCTCAAGTATCCGTGGGCATGATTATACGATATGCATCACACAATCTCAGATTCATCCAACCAACATAAAAGTACTTCAAAGAGTGCCCAAAGCTACTATCGGAGAGTCAGAACGTGTGCCAACCCCTATGCATAGGTTCATGGGTGGAACCCGCAAGTTGGTCACCAAAACATACATCAAGTGGCACGTGAAATCCCATTGTCACCATAGATAAACACGACAAGACATACATCAAGTGTTCTTATAAAAGACTCAATCCGATAAGATAACTTCAAAGGGGAAACTCAATTCATCACAAGAGAGTAGAGGGGGAGAAACATCATTAGACCCAACTACAATAGCAAAGCTCGGGATACATCAAGATCGTGCCATAGAGGGAACACGAGAGAGAACACGAGAGAGCGAGATCAAACACATAGCTACTGGTACATACCCTCAGCCCCGAGGGTGAACTACTCCCTCCTCATCATGGATAGCGCCGAGATGATGAAGATGGCCACCGGTGATGGGATCCCCCTCCGGGAGGGTGTGTGCATCCAACTCGCTTGCTCATGAAGACCTAGGGCATTTGAGGAAGCCCATTGTAGGAATATACAAGCCAAGTTCTATAATGAAAAATTCCCACTAGTATAAAAAAGACAACTTATGAGACTCACTACATGAAGAACAAGGTGCTAGTTTGAAGCACAATATATGAGACTCACTACATGAGGAACAAGGTGCTACTTTGAAGCACAAGTGTGGAAAAAGAGATAGTAGCATTGCCCTTTTTTTCTCTTTTTTTCTTCTTTTTTTGGGCCTTTTTTTCTTTTGGCCTTTTTTTCTTTTCTTTTTTCTTTTCTTTTTGGGCAATGCTCTAACAATGATGATCATCACACTTCTATTGATTACAACATAAGGATTACAACTCGAAACTTAGAACAAGATATGACTCTATATGAATGCCTCCGGCGGTGTACCGAGATGGTGCAATGAATCAAGAGTGAGATGTATGAAAAATAATGCATGGTGGCTTTGCCACAAATACGATGTCAACTACATGATCATGCAATGGCAATATGACAGAAGTAATGTATGTCAAGATGATGATGATGGAAGTTGCATGGCAATATATCTCGGAATGGCTATGGAAATGCCATGATAGGTAGGTATGGTGGCTGTTTTGAGGAAGATATAAGGAGGCTTATGGGTGATAGAGCATATCGTATCACGGGGTTTGGATGCACCGGCGAAGTTTGCACCAACTCTCGAGGTGAGAAAGGGCAATGCACGGTACCGAAGAGGCTAGCAATGGCGGAAAGGTAAAAGTGCGTATAATCCATGGACTCAACATTAGTCAAAAGAACTCATATACTTATTGCAAAAATTTAGAAGTCATCAAAAACCAAGTACTACGCGGATGCTCCTAGGGGGATAGATTGGTAGGAAAAGACCATCGCTCGTCCCCGACCAACACTCATAAGGATGCACAAGCCAGGTACACTTCATGTTTCAAATTTGTTACACAACTTTAACCATATGTGCATGCTACGAGACTTGCAAACTTCAACACAAGCATTTCTCAAATTCATAATCACCCAACTAGCACTACTTTGATATTATCACCTCCATATCTCAAAACAATTATCAAGCATCAAACTTATCTTAGTATTCAACAACCTCATAAGAAAGTTTCACATATCTTGAATACCAAGTATATTAATATTAAGCAAATTACCATGCTATTAACGACTCTCAAAATAATCTAAGTGAAGAATGAGAGATCAATAGTTTCTTTAAAACAAATCCACCACCGTGCTCTAAAATATATAAGTGAAGTACTAGAGCAAAAATTATCATGCTCAAAAGATATAAGTGAAGTACTATGAGCAAAAATATCAAGCTCAAAAGATATAAGTGAAGCACATAGAGTATTCTCGCAAATTCCAATTCATGTATGGCTCTCTCTCATTAAAGAATTCAGATCTTGGTACATTATTCAAACAGCAAGCAAAGCTAAAGAAAACTACATTGCAAGGATAGCACAACTCATGTGAAGAAGCAAAAACTTAGGCTCAACCGATACTAACCGATAATTGTTGAAGAAGAAAGGTGGGATGCCTACCGGGACATACCCAAGATTAGATGCTTTAGACTTCTTGAAATATTATTTTGGGGTGCCTTGGGCATCCCCAAGCTTGAACTTTTGTGTCTCCTTAATTCCTCTCATATCATGGTTTCTCTTCTTTTTATCAAAAGCTTCATTCACAACAAACTCAACAAGAACTCGTGAGATAGGTTAGTATAAACCAATGCAAAACCTTATCATATTCTACTGTAACAAATCACTTAAATTATTATTCAACATTGAATACTAAATGCATCTGTGTATTTAATACTCCTATCCTCAAATAGAATCATTAATAAACAAGCAAACATATGCAAACAATGCAACCATAACAACAATCTGCCAAAACAGTACAGTCTATAAAGAATGCAAGAGTACCAATACTTCTCTGACTCCAAAAATTATGAACTAAAATTCCTACTGTAATAAATTTATCAGAGCTCAATATGCAAAAAAGATTCAATGTTAGAACATTCTCTGAATTTTCTAGGGAATTTTTGGCAACAGCGGTAAACTTTCTATTTTCAAACAGCAACATGTATACAAGCAAGATAAGCATGGCAAGGGCTATCCTTGACTTTTTTATTGAAACTAAAGATGCAAAACACTAATCTAACTAACATAAAGCAAAAACTAACAAAAGAAAATGACGCAGCAAGCAAAACACATATCATGTGGTGAATAAAAATATAGCTCCAAGTAAAGTTACCGATGAACGAAGACGAAAGAGGGGATGCCTTCCGGGGCATCCCCAAGCTTAGTTGCTTGGTTGTCCTGAATATTACCTTGGGGTGCCTTGGGCATCCCCAAGCTTAGGCTCTTTCCACTCCTTATTCCATAGTCCATCAAATCTTTACCCAAAACTTGAAAACTTCAACCACACAAAACTCAAAACAAAACTCGTAAGCTCCGTTAGTATAAGAAAATAAAACCACCACTTAGGTACTGTAATGAACTCATTTTAAATTAATATTGGTGTAATATATACTGTATTCTAACATCTCCATGGTTCATACCACTTAATACTAGCCATAGATGCATCAAAATAAGCAAACAACACATAGAAAACAGAATCTGTCAAAAACAGAACAGTCTGTAGTAATCTGTATCAAACGTATACTTCTGGAACTCCAAAAATTATGAAATAAATTGCTGGACCTGAGAAATTTGTCTACTAATCATCTTAAAAAATAATAAACCTAAAATCACTCTCCAGTAAGAAATGGCAGCTAATCTCGTGAGCGCTAAAGTTTCTGTTTTTCACAGCAAGATCACATAAACTTCACCCAAGTCTTCCCAAAGGTTCTACTTGGCACTTTATTGAAACAAAAGCTATAAAACATGATTAATACAGTAGAATAATCATGTGGACACACAAAAACAGTAAGGGTAAATATTGGGTTGTCTCCCAACAAGCGCTTTTCGTTAATGCCTTTCTAGCTAGGCATGATGATGACAATGATGCTCACACAAAAAGATAAGAATTGGAACATAAAAGGAGCATCATGAAGCATATGACTAGCACATTTAAGTCTAACCCACTTCCAATGCATAGGGATTTTCTGAGCAAACAACTTATGGGAACAATAATCAACTAGCATAGGAAGGTAAAACAAGCATAGCTTCAAAATTTTAAGCACATAGAGAGGAAACTTGACATTATTGCAATTCCTACAAGAATATATTCCTCCCTCATAATAATTTTCAGTAGCATCATGAATGAATTCAACAATGTAACCAGCACCTAAATCATTCTTTTCATGATCTACTAGCATAGAAAATTTACTACTCTCCACATAAGCAAAATTCTTCTCATGAATAATAGTGGGAGCAAACTCAACGAAATAACTATCATATGATTGAAAATTAAGATCAAGATGACAAGTTTCATGGTTGTCGTTATTCCTTAAAGCATACTTGTCATCACAATAATCATCTTAGATAGGAGGCATGCTTTCATCATAGTAAATTTGCTCATCCAAGCTTGGGGGACAAAAAATATCATCTCCATCAAACATAGCTTCCCCAAGCTTGTGGCTTTGCATATCATTAGCATCATGGATATTCAAGGAATTCATACTAACAACATTGCAATCATGCTCATCATTGAAAGATTTAGTGCCAAACATTCTATAGATTTCTTCTTCTAGCACTTGAGCACAATTTTCCTTTCCATCATACTCACGAAAGATATTAAAAAGGTGAAGCGTATGAGACAAACTCAATTCCATTTTTTTGTAGTTTTATTTTATAAACTAGACTAGTGCTAAAACAAGAAACAAAAAGATTCGATTGCAAGATCTAAAGATATACCTTCAAGCACTCACCTCCCTGGCAACGGAGCCACAAACTGCTTGATGTCTACTACACAACCTTCTTCTCGTAGACTTTGTTGGGCCTGCAAGTGCACAGGTTTGTAGGACAGTAGAAAATTTCCCTCAAGTGGATGACCTAAGGTTTATCAATCCGTAGGAGGCGTAGGATGAAGGTGGTCTCTCTCAAACAACCCTGCAATCAAATAACAAAGAGTCTCTTGTGTCCCCAACACACCCAATACAATGGTAAATTGTATAGGTGCACTAGTTCGGCGAAGAGATGGTGATACAAGTGCAAAATAGATAGTAGATAAAGCTTTTTGTAATCTGAAATAATGAAAACAGCAAGGTAGCGAGCGATAAAAGTGAGCGTAAACGGTATTGCAATGATAGGAAACAAGGCCTAGGGTTCATAATTTCACTAGTGCAAGTTCTCTCAACAATAATAACATAGATAGATCATATAACAAGCCCTCAACATGCAACAAAGAGTCACTCCAAAGCCACTAATAGCGGAGAACAAACGTAGAGATTATGGTAGGGTACGAAACCACCTCAAAGTTATTCGTTCGATCGATCTATAAAAGAGTTTGTACTAGAATAACACCTTAAGATACAAATCAACCAAAACCCTAATGTCACCTAGATACTCCATTGTCACCTCAAGTATCCGTGGGCATGATTATACGATATGCATCACACAATCTCAGATTCATCCAACCAACATAAAGGTACTTCAAAGAGTGCCCCAAAGCTACTACCGGAGAGTCAAGAACGTGTGCCAACCCCTATGCATAGGTTCATGGGTGGAACCCGCAAGTTGGTCACCAAAACATACATCAAGTGGCACGTGAAATCCCATTGTCACCATAGATAAACACGACAAGACATACATCAAGTGTTCTTATAAAAGACTCAATCCGATAAGATAACTTCAAAGGGGAAACTCAATTCATCACAAGAGAGTAGAGGGGGAGAAACATCATTAGACCCAACTACAATAGCAAAGCTCGGGATACATCAAGATCGTGCCATAGAGGGAACACGAGAGAGAACACGAGAGAGCGAGATCAAACACATAGCTACTGGTACATACCCTCAGCCCCGAGGGTGAACTACTCCCTCCTCATCATGGATAGCGCCGAGATGATGAAGATGGCCACCGGTGATGGGATCCCCCTCCGGGAGGGTGTGTGCATCCAACTCGCTTGCTCATGAAGACCTAGGGCATTTGAGGAAGCCCATTGTAGGAATATACAAGCCAAGTTCTATAATGAAAAATTCCCACTAGTATAAAAAAGACAACTTATGAGACTCACTACATGAAGAACAAGGTGCTAGTTTGAAGCACAATATATGAGACTCACTACATGAGGAACAAGGTGCTACTTTGAAGCACAAGTGTGGAAAAAGAGATAGTAGCATTGCCCTTTTTTTCTCTTTTTTTCTTCTTTTTTTGGGCCTTTTTTTCTTTTGGCCTTTTTTTTCTTTTCTTTTTTCTTTTCTTTTTGGGCAATGCTCTAACAATGATGATCATCACACTTCTATTGATTACAACATAAGGATTACAACTCGAAACTTAGAACAAGATATGACTCTATATGAATGCCTCCGGCGGTGTACCGAGATGGTGCAATGAATCAAGAGTGAGATGTATGAAAAATAATGCATGGTGGCTTTGCCACAAATACGATGTCAACTACATGATCATGCAATGGCAATATGACAGAAGTAATGTATGTCAAGATGATGATGATGGAAGTTGCATGGCAATATATCTCGGAATGGCTATGGAAATGCCATGATAGGTAGGTATGGTGGCTGTTTTGAGGAAGATATAAGGAGGCTTATGGGTGATAGAGCATATCGTATCACGGGGTTTGGATGCACCGGCGAAGTTTGCACCAACTCTCGAGGTGAGAAAGGGCAATGCACGGTACCGAAGAGGCTAGCAATGGCGGAAAGGTAAAAGTGCGTATAATCCATGGACTCAACATTAGTCAAAAGAACTCATATACTTATTGCAAAAATTTAGAAGTCATCAAAAACCAAGTACTACGCGGATGCTCCTAGGGGGATAGATTGGTAGGAAAAGACCATCGCTCGTCCCCGACCAACACTCATAAGGATGCACAAGCCAGGTACACTTCATGTTTCAAATTTGTTACACAACTTTAACCATATGTGCATGCTACGAGACTTGCAAACTTCAACACAAGCATTTCTCAAATTCATAATCACCCAACTAGCACTACTTTGATATTATCACCTCCATATCTCAAAACAATTATCAAGCATCAAACTTATCTTAGTATTCAACAACCTCATAAGAAAGTTTCACATATCTTGAATACCAAGTATATTAATATTAAGCAAATTACCATGCTATTAACGACTCTCAAAATAATCTAAGTGAAGAATGAGAGATCAATAGTTTCTTTAAAACAAATCCACCACCGTGCTCTAAAATATATAAGTGAAGTACTAGAGCAAAAATTATCATGCTCAAAAGATATAAGTGAAGTACTATGAGCAAAAACTATCAAGCTCAAAAGATATAAGTGAAGCACATAGAGTATTCTCGCAAATTCCAATTCATGTATGGCTCTCTCTCATTAAAGAATTCAGATCTTGGTACATTATTCAAACAGCAAGCAAAGCTAAAGAAAACTACATTGCAAGGATAGCACAACTCATGTGAAGAAGCAAAAACTTAGGCTCAACCGATACTAACCGATAATTGTTGAAGAAGAAAGGTGGGATGCCTACCGGGACATACCCAAGATTAGATGCTTTAGACTTCTTGAAATATTATTTTGGGGTGCCTTGGGCATCCCCAAGCTTGAACTTTTGTGTCTCCTTAATTCCTCTCATATCATGGTTTCTCTTCTTTTTATCAAAAGCTTCATTCACAACAAACTCAACAAGAACTCGTGAGATAGGTTAGTATAAACCAATGCAAAACCTTATCATATTCTACTGTAACAAATCACTTAAATTATTATTCAACATTGAATACTAAATGCATCTGTGTATTTAATACTCCTATCCTCAAATAGAATCATTAATAAACAAGCAAACATATGCAAACAATGCAACCATAACAACAATCTGCCAAAACAGTACAGTCTATAAAGAATGCAAGAGTACCAATACTTCTCTGACTCCAAAAATTATGAACTAAAATTCCTACTGTAATAAATTTATCAGAGCTCAATATGCAAAAAAGATTCAATGTTAGAACATTCTCTGAATTTTCTAGGGAATTTTTGGCAACAGCGGTAAACTTTCTATTTTCAAACAGCAACATGTATACAAGCAAGATAAGCATGGCAAGGGCTATCCTTGACTTTTTTATTGAAACTAAAGATGCAAAACACTAATCTAACTAACATAAAGCAAAAACTAACAAAAGAAAATGACGCAGCAAGCAAAACACATATCATGTGGTGAATAAAAATATAGCTCCAAGTAAAGTTACCGATGAACGAAGACGAAAGAGGGGATGCCTTCCGGGGCATCCCCAAGCTTAGTTGCTTGGTTGTCCTGAATATTACCTTGGGGTGCCTTGGGCATCCCCAAGCTTAGGCTCTTTCCACTCCTTATTCCATAGTCCATCAAATCTTTACCCAAAACTTGAAAACTTCAACCACACAAAACTCAAAACAAAACTCGTAAGCTCCGTTAGTATAAGAAAATAAAACCACCACTTAGGTACTGTAATGAACTCATTTTAAATTAATATTGGTGTAATATATACTGTATTCTAACATCTCCATGGTTCATACCACTTAATACTAGCCATAGATGCATCAAAATAAGCAAACAACACATAGAAAACAGAATCTGTCAAAAACAGAACAGTCTGTAGTAATCTGTATCAAACGTATACTTCTGGAACTCCAAAAATTATGAAATAAATTGCTGGACCTGAGAAATTTGTCTACTAATCATCTTAAAAAATAATAAACCTAAAATCACTCTCCAGTAAGAAATGGCAGCTAATCTCGTGAGCGCTAAAGTTTCTGTTTTTCACAGCAAGATCACATAAACTTCACCCAAGTCTTCCCAAAGGTTCTACTTGGCACTTTATTGAAACAAAAGCTATAAAACATGATTAATACAGTAGAATAATCATGTGGACACACAAAAACAGTAAGGGTAAATATTGGGTTGTCTCCCAACAAGCGCTTTTCGTTAATGCCTTTCTAGCTAGGCATGATGATGACAATGATGCTCACACAAAAAGATAAGAATTGGAACATAAAAGGAGCATCATGAAGCATATGACTAGCACATTTAAGTCTAACCCACTTCCAATGCATAGGGATTTTCTGAGCAAACAACTTATGGGAACAATAATCAACTAGCATAGGAAGGTAAAACAAGCATAGCTTCAAAATTTTAAGCACATAGAGAGGAAACTTGACATTATTGCAATTCCTACAAGAATATATTCCTCCCTCATAATAATTTTCAGTAGCATCATGAATGAATTCAACAATGTAACCAGCACCTAAATCATTCTTTTCATGATCTACTAGCATAGAAAATTTACTACTCTCCACATAAGCAAAATTCTTCTCATGAATAATAGTGGGAGCAAACTCAACGAAATAACTATCATATGATTGAAAATTAAGATCAAGATGACAAGTTTCATGGTTGTCGTTATTCCTTAAAGCATACTTGTCATCACAATAATCATCTTAGATAGGAGGCATGCTTTCATCATAGTAAATTTGCTCATCCAAGCTTGGGGGACAAAAAATATCATCTCCATCAAACATAGCTTCCCCAAGCTTGTGGCTTTGCATATCATTAGCATCATGGATATTCAAGGAATTCATACTAACAACATTGCAATCATGCTCATCATTGAAAGATTTAGTGCCAAACATTCTATAGATTTCTTCTTCTAGCACTTGAGCACAATTTTCCTTTCCATCATACTCACGAAAGATATTAAAAAGGTGAAGCGTATGAGACAAACTCAATTCCATTTTTTTGTAGTTTTATTTTATAAACTAGACTAGTGCTAAAACAAGAAACAAAAAGATTCGATTGCAAGATCTAAAGATATACCTTCAAGCACTCACCTCCCTGGCAACGGAGCCACAAACTGCTTGATGTCTACTACACAACCTTCTTCTCGTAGACTTTGTTGGGCCTGCAAGTGCACAGGTTTGTAGGACAGTAGAAAATTTCCCTCAAGTGGATGACCTAAGGTTTATCAATCCGTAGGAGGCGTAGGATGAAGGTGGTCTCTCTCAAACAACCCTGCAATCAAATAACAAAGAGTCTCTTGTGTCCCCAACACACCCAATACAATGGTAAATTGTATAGGTGCACTAGTTCGGCGAAGAGATGGTGATACAAGTGCAAAATAGATAGTAGATAAAGCTTTTTGTAATCTGAAATAATGAAAACAGCAAGGTAGCGAGCGATAAAAGTGAGCGTAAACGGTATTGCAATGATAGGAAACAAGGCCTAGGGTTCATAATTTCACTAGTGCAAGTTCTCTCAACAATAATAACATAGATAGATCATATAACAAGCCCTCAACATGCAACAAAGAGTCACTCCAAAGCCACTAATAGCGGAGAACAAACGTAGAGATTATGGTAGGGTACGAAACCACCTCAAAGTTATTCGTTCGATCGATCTATAAAAGAGTTTGTACTAGAATAACACCTTAAGATACAAATCAACCAAAACCCTAATGTCACCTAGATACTCCATTGTCACCTCAAGTATCCGTGGGCATGATTATACGATATGCATCACACAATCTCAGATTCATCCAACCAACATAAAGGTACTTCAAAGAGTGCCCCAAAGCTACTACCGGAGAGTCAAGAACGTGTGCCAACCCCTATGCATAGGTTCATGGGTGGAACCCGCAAGTTGGTCACCAAAACATACATCAAGTGGCACATGAAATCCCATTGTCACCACAGATAAACACGGCAAGACATACATCAAGTGTTCTTATAAAAGACTCAATCCGATAAGATAACTTCAAAGGGGAAACTCAATTCATCACAAGAGAGTAGAGGGGGAGAAACATCATAAGATCCAACTACAATAGCAAAGCTCGGGATACATCAAGATCGTGCCATAGAGGGAACACGAGAGAGAGAGAGAGATCAAACACATAGTTACTGGTACATACCCTCAGCCCCGAGGGTGAACTACTCCCTCCTCGTCATGGATAGTGTCGGGATGATGAAGATGGCCACCAGTAATGGGATCCCCCTCCGGCAGGGTGCCAGAACAGGGTCTCTTGGTTTTTGATGGCTACAGAGGCTTGTGGCGGCGGAACTCCTGATCTATCTTCTGTTTTGGAAGTTTTAGGGTACAAGAGTATATATGGGTGTAGGGGGTACGTTGGTGGACCTCCGGGTGCTCACGAGGCTGGGGGACGCGCCCAGGGGGGGCGCCCCCACCCTCGTGGGCAGCCCGGGACTCCCCTGACGTGCACTCCAAGTCCATCAGGTTGCTTTCCTTCCAAAAATAACTTCTCTAGTTGATTTCGTTCCGTTTTGACTCTATCTGATATTCCTTTTCCTCGAAACACTGAAATAGGCATAAAACAGCAAATCTAGGCTGGGCCTCCGGTTAATAGGTTAGTCCCCAAAATAATATAAAAGTGGAAAATAAAGCCCAATATAGTCCAAAACAGTAGATAAAGTAGCATGGAGCAATCGAAAATTATAGATACGTTGGAGACATATCAGAATATTTGAGGATTTTAGGCACTGAGAACACAGCGGGGGGGGGGTGGAAGCACCTGGCCACGAGGGTCTAGGGTGCACCAACCCTTACTGGGTGCGCCCCCTGCCTCGTGGGCCCACGGTGGCCCCTCTCCACTTATTCCTGCACCCACACACTCCATATTCCTCCCAAAAAATCCCCATCCAGCTCAAGCACAAGTTCTAGCTCATTTTGCTGCGATTTTCGATCTCCTTGCTCAAAGCTCCATTCACAAAACTGCTTTGGGAGATTGTTCCTTGGTATGTGACTCCTCCAATGGTCAAATTAGTTTTTGTTCTAGTGCTTTATTCATTGCAAATTTTTGCTGCCTAGGTGACCCTGTTCTTGAGCTTGCATGTCAAATTTATGAAGTCCCAAGTAATTCTAATGCATGATATAGGCTCTAGGCACTTGTGGGAGTAGTTGCTATCAATCTTGTTTAGTTTGGTTCACTTTTATTTTGAGTTACTAAACATTTCAGAAATTTTCAGAAAATGATGAAGAGACATTTGAGGGGCTCTTCTAGCCAAGGCTCCAAGGATAAACAAGCTAAGGAGAAACAAATGCCAAGTATAATCTTCCTTGCGTAGCGGAAGTAAGGCCGTGTGAGTGGCCTTGTGATAATTTCTTGAGAGCAGCCGGGATTTATGAAGACTTTTATTCTTTGGCTGATAATGCGGGCCTCACCGACTTCCTCCACGACCGGATCGAACAGTATCTCTTACTCACCAATACTTTTGTGCAAAATTTCTACTATTATCCTAAGAATTCATCGCCTTTAGTAGGTTTTAATTTATATGATGAGGCTAAGGAAATGTCATTACGTAATTTTTGCATGGTTTGTAGAATACCCTTTGAGGGTATGTTAGATGAACCACATCATAAAGATGTGGATGGTTTTATTGATACTATTACTATAGGGGAGTCGAGGAGGGTTTATGATGCAAGAATAACAAGCATACATTTTCCTGTTTTACGCTACTTTGCCATATTTGCTAGTCGATGCTTAATTGGTCACGGAAACTGTGGAAACCTTAGTGTTCCTGATATTATTATTTTGTTCCATGCTTTATTCCATGATAACTCTTTTGGTATGGGTGCCTTTATTGCTAAAAGATTAAGCCTGAACTATACAAAGGGCCCCATCTTTGGAGGTATCTATGCTGCACGCCTTGCTAAACATTTCGAGATACCTATTAGGCATTATGAGAAAGAGGAGACACTGCTGCCTCTTACCTTTTTAGATTACAGGAGCATTGTAGCGCATGAGTTTATTGTTGATAATGATGATAAGATGCTTTTGTATAACCTGAGATTTAATAAGAAACACATTGCGATTATTACCCTGCCTGCGCCTTCTTTGTTTGACTTAACTGCAGGCCATTACCTCGTCCTGTCAACGGCTGTGTACGCGCATCGAGGCTAGACATCAGCTCCAGAGCCTGAGCCGGAACCACCACTGGACCCTTATCGTCCATCATCTTATCAGTGGGATCCGGAAGAGATCGCTAGCCAGTGGTACCCTTATGACACTCCTTAGTACACCGGGGAGAGTAGCCACGATCCATGGGCATAGACCAACTTAGGCCAAAAGCCTAAGCTTGGGGGAGTACATATTTCTCACCGACATTACATTCATGTTCACACACTTATTCTACTCGTCGGTGCTCATACTTTTTCATTGTAATATCCATGTTAGTTTAATTTCTTCTTCTAGCTTTCTTATTGTGTGTTTAATAAACCTTAAGAAAAACCAAAAGAAATTAGTTAGTTTAATTTCCATGCTTGTAGTAGTAATTAAAAAGAAAACCCAAAAATATTTCTCGTTCTTCTTTTTCCTGTTGGGAGATTTCCCGTGTAAATAGTTTTATTTTCTTTTCTTTCCTTTGGGGGTCGAGAGGAGAAGACCATAATGAAAATGTTTAGTGGCTCTCATATGCATGATTGTTGATTTAACCAGGAGCCCATATTACCTTGTCTTCAACCTTGAATTGAATGCTTGCAGATTCCAGCTTAGTCCAATGCACGTGCACTATTATTATTATCCACACCATTCGGCCGTGCAAGTGAAAGGCAATAATGACGATATATGATGGACTGATTGAGATGAAAGAAGTTGGTATGAACTCGACCTCTCTTATTTTTGTAAATATGATGAGTTCATCGTTCCTGATTCAGCCTATTATGAATAAACATGTTTGCAATGAAAATTAGAGATTATAGTTGCTTATGCCATGCTTAATTAGCTAGGAGCTTATAATGGTTTACCTTGTGTGCCAACATGCTATTAAAAAGGTTGTGATGTGGTATGATAGGGTGGTATCCTCCTTTGAATGATTCGAGTGACTTGACTTGGCACATGTTCACGCATGTAGTTGAAACAAAATCAACATAGCCTTCACGATATTTATGTTCATGGTGGATTATATCCTACTCATGCTTGCACCTGGTGTTGATTAATTTTAATGCATGTTCATGACTGTTGTCGCCCTCTCAGTTGGTCGCTTCCCAGTCTTTTGCTAGCCTTCACCTGTACTAAACGGGAATACTGCTTGTGCATCCAAACTCCATTAACCCCAAAGTTATTCCATATGAGTCCACCATACCTTCCTTTATGCGGTATTTACCTGCTGTTCCAAGTAAATTTGTATGTTCCAAACTCCAAACCTTCAAATAAAATTCTGTTTTGTATGCTCGAGCAGCTCATGTATCAACTAGGGTTGTCTGTATCTTCCATGCTAGGTGGGTTATTCTCAAGAGGTGTGGACTCCGCTCCTCATTCACGAGAAAATGGTTGGTAAGTGGTAACCGGGATGCACAGTCCCATGATCAAAAAGATCAAAGCAACTCAAAATAATTAAACAAAACTCCCCCAGGGCTGTTGCTAGTTGGAGGCACTCGTTGTTTCGAGCAAGCCATGGATTGATGCTTGTTGGTGGCGGGGAGTATGAACTTTACCATGCTGTTTGGGAACCGCCTATAATGTATGTAGCATGGAAGATATCGAGATCGCATAGTTGTTGCATTGACAGTGAAAGTATACCGCTCAAAATGTTATTCATCTCTATTTCAAAATCGAGCTCTGGCACCTCTACAAATCCCTGCTTCGCTCTGCGAAGGGCCTATCTATTTACTTTTATGTTGAGTCATCATCCTCTTATTAAAAAGCACCCGCTAGAGAGCACATTGTCATTTGCATTCATTACTATTAGTTTATATTGGGTATGACTTGACTGGATCTCTTTTACCATGAATTACAATGTCGTAGCGACCCGACCCGAATGGGTCAAGTCTCTGTGCTTACGTGTCATCCCTGGATCGGTATGCTGACACACACAGTACTCGAGGATTTATAAGAGAGGTAAATCACATGTATAAAGTAACGTAAATACTATTACCTCAATCCAAAATAGCGGAAGTAACAAGGTTGTGGGTTCCCCTCAACACCAACGGCAAAGTTGAGTATAGGAAATCATAACCCTAACGTATCACTTACTCGTCGTAAGATCCTGCAACATGAGACGTTGCAGCCACAGAGGGTCAGTACATTGAATGTACTGGCAAATCCACACCATAGAGCAATGATGAAAAAGGCTATCACTACATGCATATTTGGCTGGTGGAAAAGCTCTATGGTTACAGTTTTGTGTAAAGCCAATTTTTCCCTACTGCAAAGAAATAAATTTATTTAGCTATCATGGTGGTTGTTAAACATTGAGAATGGTTGACAGCATTCTCAATCCCAATTAAAAGTACTCATTAAACCCAACAAAATTAATTAAAGTAACATGATGAGATTCACAGGAAAATCAAGTACTAGATACTCAAGATGTCCATAACCGGGGACACGGCTAATCATGATTAGTTTATACACTCTGCAGAGGTTTGCGCACTTTTCCCCACATGACTCGATCGCCTCCGCTTGGTTTCTCGCACTACATGGTGTTTGAGAAACGGATGACCGAGACATAGTCTTTCAGAAGCACTTGCACCTTACATAGGGGTAGACCGTACCAACCTACATCCCCTACATCTGCTAGTCCACCCCGTAAGAGTTCGCACAACTTAGTCAACTATGCTAGAGCCCATAATAGCATGTGGCTGCACATGGAAGTTTCTAGTTTGAATAATCTCATGATCCCTTTGAGCCTGGGTGGCGGTCCGAAGAAATACAGGCAAGTCCTGGAAACCCAGGTGCCTAGCCAGGCAAGTCCTGGAGTAACCAGGTGCCTCAATCCACCCAGATGTGTGTTTAAGTTGCCACCTTAAATAAACCATTAATTAACAATCTCACATCTGTCATGGAAATTCACTCACCCAATCCACGTCTACTAGCATAACATGGCAGAATAAGCAAACGTAGAAGTAACTCCCAAGGGTTTGATAATAAAACAGGTAATAGGTGCTACCTCAATCTACTTCCCAAAACCCACAAGTTAATTAGATCCTAATCATGCAATGTTTGAGGATAGATCTCATGCATAAAAACTGGGTATGAGAAAAGGTATGATCAAAGTGTGAACTTGCCTGCAATGTTGATGAAGATGATTCGCACTCAAAACTCTTGATAGATCTACTCGTCACACTCCGGTCAATCTATCGTGAGCAAGCAATAGTAACCACACATAAGCAATCACTCAAAAGATCGGAAAGAACGAAGAAGACGATTCAGAAAACATCAAAACCAAGCAAATAACTCTTGCAACATAAAACAATTTCTAACAGTACCAAAATTATGTGAATTTGGCCTTATCAGAAAGTCTAGGTCAAGAGCTTCGCTTTGCAAAAAGAATCAACTCAAACGGAGCTACGAAACTCAAGTTACGATCAAACGAAGTTCAAATTCAAATCTGATCAAATTCAAATTTTAAACTTTCAAAAACATGTTTAAGTTTCTTTACTGGATAGAGGAGATCATAACGAAGAAGTGGGCATTGGTTTCGTTGGATTTGGACTAACGAGTAAAAAGTTGTGAGGGTTTGAAAACTAGGGGCCAATGTGTAAATAATTATATTCACGGATGGGTCCCTGGCCGAAACTAAAAGAAAAAGAAAAATCCTATCGAACGAATCGTTCGCTACAGAGACAAAACTGACGAAAACCGTTCGCTCCAGAAGCCTAACTAGTGAACGCTCACTACATAACTAAACATAAAAAAAATCAGATCTAGGCTTTCTGTAGAAAACTGATCTAGGGTTCGGTTTTTATACCGGTCCTTGGCGGTTCGGCGGTCTTCGGCGGAAAACCGGCAGCTCTCCGGGCGAGGCTGCGGACTCTGGCAAGTCCGGCGAGCTCCGGCGTTCGCGGCGGGGTGCGGCGGTGGACGGCAGCAGCGGCGAGGCGAGGCGGAAAGGCGGCGCACGCAAGCAGGCAGCGGACGGAGGCGTGGGCGGCGGCAAAGTGCGGCGGCGGCGACGGTTGGTGGCGGCGATCTCTGGCTGCGGCGCGGCGGGGAAAAGAAGAGAGGAGGCGGGGCGGCGGAGCTGCGCCTTATGAAGAGGGGTCGGGGAGGAGCTGCTTGGGGAAGGGGGCGGCGCGGCGGCGTGGCTCGCTCGGACTCCGGCGAGTCCGGGTTAAGCACGGGAGGAGGAAGGCGGCGCGACTTGGGCCGGCTGGCTGGGCTTCGGCCCAGTTGGCCCGGGGACCTTCTTCTCTTTTTTTTAAACATTTTCTCAGTCAAACAAAGTAAATAAAATAAATAAAAATATTATATAGGCATATAATATATCACAATTTTCAGAAAAAGATTTCCTACAAGATGAACATTTCTATTGAGTCAAATAAAATCCACACAATTTTAAATAAAGCAAAGAGTGCTACAGCTCTAATAGAATCCAATAAAAATCCTTTTAAAAATACCAAAATTAATTCAAATTTATTTCTCTCCAACTTTCTGATGTAGGGAATCATGTTACCCTATTTTCCATATATTTTATTTTTGGAGAAAAATAGTTTGAATAAAACTCAAATAACTCCAAATTGAAAATAAATTCAAAAGAACTTTGAATTTAATTCTTTGAAACTCCCAACTCATATTTCATATGTTTTGAAGAAGTCATTTTATCTTCTCTCGTGAAAATCATTGAGTTGCATAAAGTTTCAGAATTGGAAATATTCTCAAATGAAATTCAAATATTTTCAACACCCCTTGTCATTTAAATAAATGGAAGAAGTCATGTCATCTTCTCTCCAGGGTTTTGTGATGAAAAGAATTTGAATTCATGGAGATCATAAAAGCAAAAATGAAAGTTTGGGAAAGTCCTTTTATTCCCTCTCATTTAACTTTCAAAAAATTTCAAATTCACTCACTTTCAGTCAATCAATCAAACAATCAATCAAATCTATCTATTTAATATAACATTCCAAAATTTAGAATTTTGGGATGTTACAAACCTACCACCCTTAAAATGAATCTCGTCCTCGAGATTCGGAGAGGCTAGAAAGAAATAGGTTAGGGTTTGGGGGTCTTCTCGAAATCCATCGAACATCACGCGAGGTCTGGGGTGCTACCACCCTTAAAAGCATGGTTACGGTTCCATCAAAACTCATATACTCCATCCTTATTGCTGGCAGGGTCGGTCTTCTCAGATATTAAGGATAATTCCTTCTCTGTGCCCTTCCGGTAGTGGCATAACCTTTTCCTCAATTCTTTTGTCCTTTCCTCTTGGTAAGGTTATTCCGAGATTGGGTCTTCATAGCTGACGGGTCTGGCGCCAATTCTAAACAACTATCGATATCTCATGGTGGTCATCAATTTCGGGTTTCTCCTGCAGGAAATGGGTCTGGGTTGATCCTCACCGTATATTCTACGGTTGGCAACAACTGCCTTGTACAAGGGAAAAAAAATACTTATACCATTCTAAGGTTCAACAAGGTTTTGATCGTCGTCTCTCTACTATAGGTAAGTCACTCAGATTTACCATCCCATATAGCAAAGCGAATAATAAGAGTAAGTCGGTATGGTGATCAATCCATTCCGCACCCAAATCATTACCTTGTACATGGTTTAGCGAATATCGCATTCTAACACTCGGTCATCCTCACAAGCATTGCAGATTTTCCCTTGTCCACAAACCAAGTTCGGATAATCCATTGATTCTGCAAGCCAAACAAACATCTATCGTTCCTTAACCACTCTCAGGTTTTGCGTTGCTCCTATAAAATCGTCGGTTGATAAAATCGTAACTTCTTCCACGGTTTTTCCTTCAGCAAGGGCGTGCTTGCTTCTTGGCAGGTCCTGGGGCCTGTGGGTTATGGCCCATCTCATCACTTAAAATCGTTGAACACATCATCTGGGCAACTGATCATATCCCAACATCCAACTTCCAAGCATACTTAAAATCCATCCAATTGTATTGTCTTCCTTCCTTCTATTGGCACCAAACTAAGACGTGATTACTCCAACTCATCATGGAGTTACAATTGCTCCATACTTCCAACATCATATCTCCTTTATATCCAAGAGTACTTCATCTCTTCATCCTCGTGGGATGTCCCACATACCGAGATAAAAACTTATACTTATGAAGTCCATACTCCACTTCGTGGAACATCATTATCCTTTCCAGGGTCAAGCGTCCTTACAGGGGAATATTGGCCATTTCTGCATGGCACTTCTTCAACTGGGAAACGTGCAACACATCATGAACTCCTGACAGTCCTTCGGGTGACTTCAACTTGTTTGCCACTTCTCCCATACGCTCCAAAACTCGGTATGGTCCTACAAATCTCGGGGCTGACTTTTCCTTAACTCCACATCGTTTAACTCCTCGCAGGGAACACACAAAGACCTGCTCTCTCTCCAATTTCATAGACTACCTCCTTGCGTTTTTGAGTCTGCATAACTCTTCTACCAGGACTGAGCTACCTTCAGTCTATCTCGAAGCAACTTAACATTCTCTTCTGACTCCTTGATCACATTTGTTCCAAACAACTGACAGTCTCCAACTTTATCCCACATCAACAGTGTCTGGCTCCTTCTCCCATACAAAGCTTAAAAGGGCCATCTTCAAACTGACTTGGTAGCTGTTGTTGTACGAGAACTCTAAGTAAGGTAGATTATCATCACTACTAGATCCATAATCTAGCGCACACGCTCTCAACATGTCCTCCAGAATCTGATTGACTCCATTTATCCATCTGTCTGCGGATGAAAGGTTGTACTGAACTCTAGCCTAGTACCCAAAGTCTGGTGCAGCTGATTCCAAAACTTTGAGGTAAACTGTGTTCCTCTATCTGATAAGATGGTCCTCGGAACTCCATGCAGACATACGATCCTGGTCAAATTTATCTTGGCCAACTTCGCACTTGTATAGGTGGTTTTCACTGGGATAAAGTGAGCCACTTTGGTCAAGTGAATCAACTACTACCCAGATAGAATCATGTCCCATTCGGGTTCTGGGAAATTCGGTAATGAAATCCATGCCAAGCTTATCCCACTTCCATTCAGGTATCGGCATAGGCTGTATTAATCCTGCTGGCCTCTGATGCTCTGCTTTTACTCTCTCTGGCATGCATCACCTATGACTACATACTCCGCAATATCCTTCTTCATACCAGTCCACCAGAAACACTCCTTCAAATTCAAATACATCTTGGTGTTTCTAGGGCGAATCGAGTATGGTGAGTCATGAGCCTCCTGAAGTATTTTACTTCCTGATCTTTGCATTATTGGGAACATATACACTATCCTCAAACCATAAGGTGTCATGCTCATCCTTACGAAAACCTTTGGCCTTTCCTTTGCTCATCCTCTCTTTTATCTCAGCAATCTCTTCGTCATCCTTCTGAGCTTCACGGATCTTTCCCAACAATGTAGACTAAACTTCCATTGCTACAACAAAACCTTTGGGAACAATCTCCAACCGAAGTTCCGTGAAAATCCTCGACTAACTCCTTTGGTAATCCTCCGCTTATGAGGGTATTCGTCCTTGTTTTCTTTATGGTTGTGTCCTATTTCTCCACAAAGCATGTATGCACAGGGTTTCTTCATATCATTTCCATAAGGCTTCAACTTCTGGGACACAAGCCGAGACTTTGGCAAAGTCAACTTAAATTCCTTCCAAGTGGTTACTCCTTGCAATCCATTGATGGTTTGGTACATCCTCCACCAAGTAGCAGCACCTCTTTCAAAACACTTAAGAGCATGCTGGGTTATATACTTTTCGGCTATAGGGTTATTCTCCATGTGATCCTCCATGTTCTGAATCCATCGGTCCGTCTCCAATTGACTCATCGGTCCCGAAAATACGAGCTCATCTCAATTCATCCTCTATTGGGTCCATGGGTTTGGGGTGGGGTAAGAGAGATCGAGGGGGATGCACACAGTACAAACAAGAGTTTTGAAAAGGCAGATTTTATTGTGGCTGTCGGAAAAACAACAAACAAATGACAGCTCACAATCGTCGCATCTAACGTAAGTATGTAACAGGGGTTGGGTCTTCTAATGGTCTATAGATCTCAACGTCATCAAACTCTTCAAGTCTTGGTCATGACTCCGATGGCTTCTTCCGATCGTACTTGTCCTTCTCAAGTTCCTCTGCCAGATCTCTGTTGACGCGAATTCTCTAGTGACATCCTTTAATATTCCCGGAGTTGTGTTCCAAACTTCTGGGTTTCAACATCCTTGGTATGAACCATGTCCTTCTATCCTTCAGTTCTGGATGAATCTTCGGTATCTTGAGGTCTTAGCTCCTCCGGCTTGGCTACTTTCATCTTTTGGTTCCTGAGTGCTTCACGAACTGCTTCCTTATCAAATACAGCTTCCCGAAGGTCCATATTAAACTTCTTGATGTAATACTCCAGATCCTGGTGATACACCGGCTAAGATTAAAACTTCATCTTCTGCTGACGGATGCTCCATCAGCCTTCTACCATCCAATCTTTCCATGCATCTGCATGCTTAACTCCGCGTGGTGACAATAGCATAGGCGCACGATAACATCATGAATGTCCATGTTTCTGCTCTTGTCATTTCCATGAGCTATCATTCCATAGTTGATATCGCCTGCCTTAGGGTTTTCTTGACAAAACTTTGAGTTCTAATGCTCCATGTTTCTGTCTTTTTCCAATACATCTTGATTTCGGGTATTGACAACTTCCATAGTCTGCCAAGTTCCATAAGGGTAGCCTTCTTAGGTCATACAAATCTGGAAATTCTTCAAAGACTTCAAATTCTCCTAGTCTTCGGAGTCTTCACCGTTGTAGTTTCCGTCATTGTAATGCACGGTAAAAATCCTCTTTATTCCAAAGTAGTCTTAGTTGTCCGATATTTGGTCCTTCTTGTAGTGGTCTCATCAGTAGAATCTTCGAGGGGTCAAAAGGGGAAAGGGGTATGGTCTCACTAAAAGGGAAGATTTGAATAAGCTCAGAAGAGAAGAGAGGTAAAACATTCTTTTGAAAAGAAAGTTGTAGAGAAAAATCTTCCCTATGGGCTTGCCAGTTTCTAGGGTCACGTCCTACAGTCAACATGTGCTCTGATACCATCTTGTAGCGACCCGACCCGAATGGGTCAAGTCTCTGCGCTTACGTGTCATCCCTGGATCGGTATGCTGACACACACAGTACTCGAGGATTTATAAGAGAGGTAAATCACATGTATAAAGTAGCGTAAATACTATTACCTCAATCCAAAATAGCGGAAGTAACAAGGTTGTGGATTCCCCTCAACACCAACGGCAAAGTTGAGTATAGGAAATGTAACCCTAACGTATCACTTACTCGTCGTAAGATCCTGCAACATGAGACGTTGCAGCCACAGAGGGTCAGTACATTGAATGTACTGGCAAATTCACACCATAGAGCAATGATGAAAAAGGCTATCACTACATGCATATTTGGCTGGTGGAAAAGCTCTATGGTTATAGTTTTGCGTAAAGCCAATTTTTCCCTACTGCAAAGAAATAAATTTATTTAGCTATCATGGTGGTTGTTAAACATTGAGAATGGTTGACAGCATTCTCAATCCCAATTAAAAGTACTCATTAAACCCAACACAATTAATTAAAGTAACATGATGAGATTCACAGGAAAATCAAGTACTAGATACTCAAGATGTCCATAACCGGGGACACGGCTAATCATGATTAGTTTATACACTCTGCAGAGGTTTGCGCACTTTTCCCCACATGACTCGATCGCCTCCGCTTGGTTTCTCGCACTACATGGTGTTTGAGAAACGGATGACCGAGACATAGTCTTTCAGAAGCACTTGCACCTTACATAGGGGTAGACCGTACCAACCTACATCCCCTACATCTGCTAGTCCACCCCGTAAGAGTTCGCACAACTTAGTCAACTATGCTAGAGCCCATAATAGCATGTGGCTGCACATGGAAGTTTCTAGTTTGAATAATCTCATGATCCCTTTGAGCCTGGGTGGCGGTCCGAAGAAATACAGGCAAGTCCTGGAAACCCAGGTGCCTAGCCAGGCAAGTCCTGGAGTAACCAGGTGCCTCAATCCACCCAGATGTGTGTTTAAGTTGCCACCTTAAATAAGCCATTAATTAACAATCTCACATCTGTCATGGAAATTCACTCACCCAATCCACGTCTACTAGCATAACATGGCAGAATAAGCAAACATAGAAGTAACTCCCAAGGGTTTGATAATAAAACAGGTAATAGGTGCTACCTCAATCTACTTCCCAAAACCCACAAGTTAATTAGATCCTAATCATGCAATGTTTGAGGATAGATCTCATGCATAAAAACTGGGTATGAGAAAAGGTATGATCAAAGTGTGAACTTGCCTGCAATGTTGATGAAGATGATTCGCACTCAAAACTCTTGATAGATCTACTCGTCACACTCCGGTCAATCTATCGTGAGCAAGCAATAGTAACCACACATAAGCAATCACTCAAAAGATCGGAAAGAACGAAGAAGACGATTCAGAAAACATCAAAACCAAGCAAATAACTCTTGCAACATAAAACAATTTCTAACAGTACCAAAATTATGTGAATTTGGCCTTATCAGAAAGTCTAGGTCAAGAGCTTCACTTTGCAAAAAGAATCAACTCAAACGGAGCTATGAAACTCAAGTTACGATCAAACGAAGTTCAAATTCAAATCTGATCAAATTCAAATTTTAAACTTTCAAAAACATGTTTAAGTTGCTTTACTGGATAGAGGAGATCATAACGAAGAAGTGGGCGTTGGTTTCGTTGGATTTGGACTAACGAGTAAAAAGTTGTGAGGGTTTGAAAACTAGGGGCCAATGTGTAAATAATTATATTCACGGATGGGTCCCTGGCCGAAACTAAAAGAAAAAGAAAAATCCTATCGAACGAATCGTTCGCTACAGAGACAAAACCGATGAAAACCGTTCGCTCCAGAAGCCTAACTAGTGAACGCTCACTACATAACTAAACATAAAAAAATCAGATCTAGGTTTTCTGTAGAAAACCGATATAGGGTTCGGTTTTTATACCTGTCCTTGGCGGTTCGGCGGTCTTCGGCGGAAAACCGGCAGCTCTCCGGCGAGGCTGCGGACTCCGGCGAGTCCGGCGAGCTCCGCCGTTCGCGGCGGGGTGCGGCGGTGGACGGCAGCAGTGGCGAGGCAAGGCGGAACGGCGGCGCATGCAAGCAGGCGGCGGACGGAGGCGCGGGCGGCAGCAAAGTGCGGCGGTGGCGACGGTTGGTGGCGGCGATCTCCGGCTGCAGCGCGGCGGGGAAAAGAAGAGAGGAGGCGGGGCGGCGGAGCTGTGCCTTATAAAGAGGGGCCGGGGAGGAGCTGCTTGGGGAAGGGGGCGGCGCGGCGGCGTGGCTCGCTCGGAGTCCGGGTTGAGCACGGGAGGAGGAAGGCGGCGCGACTTGGGCCGGCTGGCTGGGCTTCGGCCCAGTTGGCCCGGGGAACTTCTTCCCTTTTTTTTAAACATTTTCTCAGTCAAACAAAATAAATAAAAATAAATAAAAATATTATATAGGCATATAATATATCACAATTTTCAGAAAAAGATTTCTTACAAGATGAACATTTCTATTGAGTCAAATAAAATCCACATAATTTTAAATAAAGCAAAGAGTGCTACAGCTCTAATAGAATCCAATAAAAATCCTTTTAAAAATACCAAAATTAATTCAAATTTATTTCTCTCCAATTTTCTGATGTAGGGAATCATGTTACCCTATTTTCCATATATTTTATTTTTGGAGAAAAATAATTTGAATAAAACTCAAATAACTCCAAGTTGAAAATAAATTCAAAAGAACTTTGAATTTAATTCTTTGAAACTCCCAACTCATATTTCATATGTTTTGAAGAAGTCATTTTATCTTCTCTCGTGAAAATCATTGAGTTGCATAAAGTTTCAGAATTGGAAATATTCTCAAATGAAATTCAAATATTTTCAACACCCCTTGTCATTTAAATAAATGGAAGAAGTCATGTCATCTTCTCTCCAGGGTTTTGTGATGAAAAGAATTTGAATTCATGGAGATCATAAAAGCAAAAATGAAAGTTTGGGAAAGTCCTTTTATTCCCTCTCATTTAACTTTCAAAAAAATTCAAATTCACTCACTTTCAGTCAATCAATCAAACAATCAATCAAATCTATCTATTTAATATAACATTCCAAAATTTAGAATTTTGGGATGTTACAAGATGTTTAGTCAGTCCTTGATCTTTAAAGGTCGCTAGTTGATTATGCCATTGATATGAGTAAACATGAGACCTAAGTGTTATTGTGAATATGGTTAATTCATAATCTTTGCTGAAAACTTGAATGCCGACTTTACATATTTATAACAACAAGAACAAATAGAGTTTGTAAAAGTTTTTCTTTATCACTTTTAGTTTGTCAACTGAATTGCTTGAGGACAAGCAAGGGTTTAAGCTTGGGGGAGTTGATACGTCTCCAATGTATCTACTTTTCCAAACACTTTTGCCCTTGTTTTGGACTCTAACTTGCATGATTTGAATGAAACTAACCCGGATTGACGTTGTTTTTAGCAGAACTACCATGGTGTTATTTTTGTGCAGAAACAAAAGTTCTCGGAATGACCTGAAAATCCACGGAGATTACTTTTCGAAAATATAAAAAATACTGGCAAAAGAATCAAGGCCAGGGGGCCCATACCCTGTCCACGAGGGTGGGGGGCGCGCCCCCTCCCCCTGGGCGCGCCCCCTTGCCTCATGGGCCCCCTGGATGTCCACCAACCTCAACTCCAACTATATATATTTGCTTTCGCGGAGAAAAAAATCAGAGAGAAAGTTTCATCGCGTTTTACGATATGGAGCCACCGCCAAGCCCTAATCTCTCTCGGGAGGGCTGATCTGGAGTCCGTTCAGGGCTCCAAAGAGGGTGATTCATCGCCGTCATCATCATCGACCATCCTCCATCACCAATTTCATGATGCTCACCGCGTGCGTGAGTAATTCCATCATAGGCTTGCTGGACGGTGATGGGTTGGATGAGATTTACCATGTAATCAAGTTAGTTTTGTTAGGGTTTGATCCCTAGTATCCACTATGTTCTGAGATTATTGTTGCTATGACTTTGCTATGCTTAATGCTTGTCACTAGGGCCCGAGTGCCATGATTTCAGATCTGAACCTATTATTTTTTCATGAATATATGTGAGTTCTTGATCCTATTATGTGTTATGATCCGACAACCCCGAAGTGACAATAATCGGGATACTTCTCGGTGATGACCGTAGTTTGAGGAGTTCATGTATTCACTATGTGTTAATGCGTTGGTCCGGTACTCTATTAAAAGGAGGCCTTAATATCCCTTAGTTTCCATTAGGACCCCGCTACCACGGGAGGGTAGGACAAAAGATGTCATGCAAGTTCTTTTCCATAAGCACATATGACTATATTCGGAATACATGCCTACATTACATTGATGAATTGGAGCTAGTTCTGTACCATCCTATGTTATAACTATTACATGCGGAATCGCATCCGACATAATTATCCATCACTGATCCAATGCCTACGAGCTTTTCACATATTGTGCTTTGCTTATTTACTTTACCGTTGCTACTGTTACAATTACTACAAAACTGCTATTGTTACTTTTGCCACTGTTACCATTACTATCATACTACTTTGCTACTAAATACTTTGCTGCAGATACTAAGTTATCCAGGTGTGGTTGAATTGACAACTCAACTGCTAATACTTGAGAATATTCTTTGGCTCCACTTGTGTCGAATCAATAAATTTGGGTTGAATACTCTACCCTCGAAAACTGTTGCGATCCCCTATACTTGTGGGTTATCACCCCTGTCCCCGTATATAAATGAGGGAAGGAGGAGGCCGGTGGCCAGGAGGGGCGCGCCATGGGGGGAGTAATGCTAGGACTCCACTCCTAGTAGGATTCGCCCCCCCTTTCCTTTCTTCCACCGAAGGGAAAAGGAAGGAGATGGAGAGGGAAAGGGAAGGGGTGGGGGCGCCCCCTCCTCCTTGTCCTATTCGAACTCCCTAGGAGGGGGAGCGCGCCACCCCTCCACCCCCCCCCCCCGTGGGCTTCCCTCTCTCTCTCTTAGGCCCAAGTTGACCCAACACTTCCCTGGGGTGTTCCAGTAACCCCTTGGTACTCCGGTAAAATATCTGGATCACTCGAAACCATTCCGATGTCCGAATACTACCTTCCAATATATTAATCTTTACCTCTCGACCATTTAGAGACTCCTCGTCATGTTCGCGATATCATCCAGGACTCCAAACAAAACTTCGGTCACCAAAACACATAACTCATAATACAAATCGTCAGCGAACGTTAAGCGTGCGGGCCCTACGGGTTTGAGAACTATGTAGACATGATTGAGACACATCTTTGATCAATAACCAATAGCAGAACCTGTATGCTCATATTGGTTCCTTCATATTCTATGAAGATCTTTATCGGCCAAACCGCATAACAACATACGTTGTTCCCTTTGTCATCGGTATGTTATGTGCCCGAGATTTGATCATCGGTATCCTCATACCTAGTTCAATCTTGTTACTAGCAAGTCCCTTTACTCGTTCCGTAATGCATCATTCCGTAACTAACTCATTATTCACATTGCTTGCAAGGCTTATAGTGATGATCATTACCGAGAGGGCCCAAAGATACCTCTTTGATACACGAAGTGACAAATCCTAATCTCGATCTATGCCAACCCAACAAACACCTTCGGAGACACCTGTAGAGCATCTTTATAATCACCAAGTTACGTTGTGACGTTTGATAGCACACAAAGTGTTCCTCCGGTATTCGGGAGTTGCATAATCTCATAGTGAGAGGAACATGTATAAGTCATGAAGAAAGCAATAGCAATAAAACTAAACATTTATTATGCTAAGATAATGGATGGGTCTCATCCATCACATCATTCTCTAATGATGTGATCCCACTCATCAAATGACAACACATGTCTATGGTCAGGAAACATAACCATCTTTGATTAACGAGCTAGTCAAGTAGAGACATACTAGGGACACTCTATTTTGTCTTTGTATTCACACATGTACTAAGTTTCCGGTTAATACAATTCTAGCATGAATAATAAACATTTATCATGATATAAGGAAATATAAATAACAACTTTATTATTGCCTCTAGGGCATATTTCCTTCACCATGTACCATTCATGCAATCTTCGCATCATTGTTGTTAGAGGAGGATGATCACGTTTGATGAGAGGCTTCCCGTGCTAGTTACTAAAGGTGTCCACCTCCATTATTTCAAACTCTACATCATCGCTCAGGTAATCAGCAGGATTGGTACCGAGCACCATCCACCGATGATTAGCGACGATATCGCTAGACACCTTGAGCGGGGGGCACGATTGGTTCGCCTGTTCGCCGAGCGGAATTTTTTCCCACTTCTTTGTTCTGCTAACCTTGCATCACTGGAAGTACTTCCCGACCGCTCCGCTTCCTTATACGCCCTTTCAATAATGCGCTCATAGTTGGATTGCAGCGGAGGAGGTGGTGGTCGCCTAAGGTCATCAAGAGTGCGCTTCACTTTCACCCGATCTAATGTTTCCTTTGGAGGTGGAGTTTTTTCGTGAAAAATGGCCCCTTACTTCACTACTAGGAAAAAGCCTAGTAGTAGCGCGGGTTAAACAGCTAGTAGCGGGTGCCCACGCTACTACTACGGCGCTACAACTAACTTGTAGTAGTAGCGCGGTGCATCCCGCACTACTAGTACGTGTGTTAGTAGTAGCGTGTGTTTGTGACCCGCGCTACTACTATTAATTTCAAAAACAAAAAAAAATCGCGACCCTGTGCATGCTATCAATGGTGTTAGTGGTTCGATCGAATTACGACAAGGGTCGCCGGAGGTGCGGATGGGTAGTGGCAGACCAGATCCGGCGACGACTATTGGAGAGGGACTGGATCCAGTGTAGAGCAAGACAACGGTGTGAGGATCCTCTTTGCGGCCAAGGCGGAGAGCTCCTGGTTGGCCATGTTAACGACCTACGCAGGCATGGGCATGGGAGGTGAGTAAAATCGAAGGGAGAGGGAGAGGGAAAAGAGAAACAAGGGAGAAAGAAAGGAGATGGAGGGCACATCGGGGCTGCTCACGAGAGCGGCACATCAGCTGTCTGTTCCATAGCGGCGACCTTAGCCTTGATGGAGGCCGCCCATCACTATGTCGAGGCTGCCCACACCCAGCTCATGGCGGTCACTGCACAAATCTAATGAAGCTTCACCGACAATGGTCGGCAACCCACGGCCGAAGAGTTGGCAATCGCCAAGAGCGTTCGAGTAGCTATCCGTTCCTCCACCGCATACCTTGCAACGACGGAGCCCGTCCAAGCCCAGATCACGGCCGCCCATGCCCAGCTCGTGGCGGCCTTTTCCAAAGAGATGGCAGACGTGGATGGCGAGATGCTTGCCCAATATGGTGCGATGGATTCCATGGAGCTCCTTCCCCAGGAGACTGTCGGGCGCGAGCTGGACATGGAGGAGGCGACGGAGATCGACGAGCACCAGTTGTAGTAGTACTCTTTGTTTTTGTTTAATTAAGAGTGCTGGTCTTTAATTTTTTAGAGTAATGTTTAGGCTAGCTAGCTCTATTTAATTGCTGATCTTGCTCGATTAAGAAGTGTGGGTGTGATGTAGTCTCCTTTGTGTACCCAAATTATGCAATGACGTGGATGAGCACTGTAACCAGGGAAATTGGAGCCAAAATTTTTGACGTTCAAACTCATCACACACGGGTTAAGCTATCTGAATCGTTTGTGATGTTCACATATTGTACACAGTTCTGAATAAGGGACCGTGTCTGATGACATTTTGCGCGCCAGTTTTTTCACTGAATCGATTCAAAATTTTTGGCTTCCGCGGAAATATCTACCTCCCCGGCCCTCCCCCTTACCAAAAGCCACATTTCCCCTGTTTCCGTCTTCCTTTCCAAGTTGAAACCTCCACTCCTTGATTACACCGCCGCCCCCCTCGCCGGCGACCCTCCTTCACGGTGCTCGGCCTCATTTATCCAGGCAGGTAATCCCCACCAGACCCCCATCCTCCTCCTCCTTCCACATCCCACATGCCCCGACCACCGGCACGATACCTTCCACCCAAATCACTGACCCCTCCACCAAATAAGTGCCGCCCTAAGCCATGGTACATGCAGTATAGCTAGGAGCTCAAGGAGCATTTGGCAGCGGAGAAGCAAATCGTGGCTGCACGCGCGGATGAGGTCGCGATGGCTACCATTCGTGCCGACCCCCAGATTTTGGAGGAGCACCTTTCCATTTACTAGCTACGCCGGTTAAGCATGCTCGGTTTACCCGTTGTGTGTGCTGCTCCTCCCTTTCCTTAACAAATTCTAGTGAATTGTGCTATATAATTTTACCATGTAATCTGTTGCTCCTGTGTATATGTTCTATATGTCGTGTTGTGTGGTGCTCACTTATTAACTATTTGGTTAATTAGTTGTCATCTTCAGGTAAATGTTAACTGTTTGGTTCAATTCTGTAAATGTGATGTTCAATTCTTCAGGCTGCAATTTTGTATTGTCTTCCATGTGAGAAATAAATTGAATTTATCTTTACAAAATACATGATAAACGAATACAATTGATATATTTCCAAGTTGTCAAGCATGCTTAGTTTGGTTATACATTGTGCAATGTGGTGCTCAGTTAACGTTTGGTTCATTTGTGTTGTGGTGTTTAGTTAACTGTTTGGTTCAATTCTGCAATGCGATGTTCAATGGTTACAGGTGCATTCTGTTATTGTATACCATGTGAGAAGTAAATCGAATTTGGCTGTACTAAATACATGAGTAACAAATACAATTGCTATATTTCCAAGTTGTTAAGCATGCTTGGTTCAGTTAACAGTCTGATCCTCTATTAGGAGTATGTTATATTGTGCAATGTGGTGCTCAGTTAATGTTTGGTTCATTTGTTATGTTTAGTTAACTGTTTGGTTCAATTCTGCAATATGATGTCCAATTGTCGTGGGTGGAATTTGTATTGTTGTGCATGTGAGGTATAAATCGAATTTGGCTGCACTTAATACATGAGAAACATATACAAGTGCTATATTTCCTAGTTCTTAATCATGCTTGGTTTGGATAAATGGGGTTTCCATGTGGCTTGAATTAATCTGATGAATCTACAATGTGCTTATTTTTCATCAACATATTTTACTAATAGCATGTGAACCCTTACTTAACCCGATGACTAACTACCTTATATGTGTTGCAGGGAAACAATTGGAAGCACTAAGGTTTACAATCGAGGTTAGCACGTGCATGGTCTGTTGTCTAATAGCACATTATTGTGCAATTGTAGGAGCCATTCTAATATCTAGGTTTTTAACAATTCGGTCTTGCACATGTAGGTCCTGCTGTCAGTGGTTTTGACCCACTGTTCGACCCTTTTTGCATATGGGGAAATGAGTTGTCCATGAATATCAATCAAGTCAAGAAACTCAGAAAGATTGTTAGGATAAAGAAATTAGCGACAAAAAACAACAAGATCTTTGTCTACACAATAAGGAAGACATCGGTTCACTACAAGATGGTACTAACTATTATACCTTGCCTTTTTTTATTCCTTTGCCCCATTTCCAATGTAGAGAAGATATTTATGCACATCCTTGTTTTCAGGCCATTCCAAAGTAGTTCACTGATGATTACCTCTCAAACCACTTCTATGGTAAGGAGGCGAGGAAGGTTTTCACACAACACCCATGGTTCAATATTGAAGTGTTCCTGAAGAGGATGAAGGATGGACGGTCAATCATCCACAGGCACTGGCCAAAAGTTGCAAAGACCTTCAACATCAATGAAGGCTCAATATTCGCCTTCCGCTTTAGTAGTTTTCACGATGAGATGCATCTGTCTATGTACCATCTATGATGCTAATTTCGAAAGGTTCTAGATGTTGCATGTGAAACTTGGTGCTGTTGCAGTTGTGTAATGGGGTAGCTGAGTGCTAAAGCTATATCATGTTGTAGTCTGATGTATTTCAATTATGAAATCCTGCTTCCTTAATATGGGAATGAAATATATTATGTGTTTAATATGAATGCCAATTAGATTAATAAATGAATTACTAATAATAGGGCAACTGGCCTGCTAATGGCGAATTAGCCTGCTAATTGGTTTTTGCTATTGCAAACAGTTATTGAGAAAATACCGTGGGCGATGACCTAAGGCAACACACACAGTTTCTAGGAATAAACCGTGTTGGATCGATGAACAATCACACACAACATTCTCTTCAAAACTGTTTGCGTTAGGCAACCTTGCGCAAACATTTACTGCATAAAAACTGTGTGTGATGGATAGTGTTTGCCACATAGTTTCTTCTACGCACCATGTGTGATGCATTCAATAATGCAAACAATAAAGTTATTAATATTGTGTGCGATGGGAACACTATCACAAACGATTTAACGGGGAAAATTGTGTGTGATGTACCTACGAACAGAAACGTTTTCCTTGCAGCGACTATGTGGGATGTATATACGAACGGAAACGTTTAGTGGGGACTGACTGTGTGGGATGTACTTACGAACGGAAACGATTTCGCTTGTATAATTGTATTTTTTAGCACTACTTTGCGTATAACCATATTTGCTCGCTCGCCAGTCGTACACGGCCTCATTTTGCCAAGTGTGTGTGCCAGGAGGGCATATTCCCGACGGTTTCTGGGTCGTGTGGGAAGGACCCCCCTATCGCCCACACTCACTTGACGACGGTTCCAAATGTCATCGCAGAAAGGGGTTAAAAACCATTTGTATAGCACCTCGTTGTACCAGTGATCCTTCGTCATCGTCATCGTCAACCATCCTCCATGACCAATTTCATGATGCTCATCGTTGGGAGTGAGTAATTCCTTTGTAGGCTTGCTGGACGGTGATGGGTTGGATGAGATTTATCATGTAATCGAGTTAGTTTTGTTAGGGCTTGATCCCTAGTATCCACTATGTTCTGAGATTGATGTTGATATGGCTTTGCTATGCTTAATGCTTGTCACTAGGGCCCGAGTGCCATGATTTCAGATCTGAACCCTTTATGTTTCCATGAATATATTTGTGTTCGTGACCCAATCTTGCAAGTTATGCGCACCTATTATGTGTTATGAGGCGCATACCCCAAGGTGACAATAATTGGGATTCTTTCCGGTGATTACCATAGTTTGAGGAGTTCACGTATTCACTATGTGTTAATGCTTTGTTCTAGTTCTCTATTAAAAGGATGCCTTAATATCCCTTAGTTTCCTAATGGACCCCGCTGCCACGGGAGGGTAGGACAAAAGATGTCATGCAAGTTCTTATCGCAAGCACGTATGACTATATATGAAATACATGCCTACATTACATTGATGAATTGGAGCTAGTTTTGTGTTGCCCTAGGTTATAATTGTTACGTGATGAATGTCATCCAGCATAATTATCCATCACCGATCCAATGCCTATGAGCTTTTCACATATTGATCTTTGCTAAGTTACTACTGTTACTGCTACCGTCGCACTTGCTACAAAAACTATTGCTATTGTCGTTACTGTTACTA
The DNA here is from genome assembly GCF_002162155.2 of Triticum dicoccoides. Classification (NCBI taxonomy): domain Eukaryota; kingdom Viridiplantae; phylum Streptophyta; class Magnoliopsida; order Poales; family Poaceae; genus Triticum; species Triticum dicoccoides. The sequence goes on from NC_041393.1 coordinate 29,951,992, forward strand.
TTGTTACTACTATCATCAACCATCCTCCATCACCATTTTCATGATGCTCACCGTCGGGAGTGAGTAATTCGTTTGTACGCTTGCTGGACGATGATGGGTTGTATGAGATTTATCATGTAATCGAGTTAGTTTTGTTAGGGCTTGATCCCTAGTATCCACTATGTTCTGAGATTGATGTTGCTATGGCTTTGCTATGCTTAATGCTTGTTACTAGGGCCTGAGTGTCATTATTTTAGATATGAACCCTTTATGTTTCCATGAATATATTTGTGTTCTTGGCCCAATCTTGCAAGTTATACACACCTATTACGTGTTATGATCCGCATACCCTAAGGTGTCAATAATTGGGATTCTTTTCGGTGATTACCGTTGTTTAAGGAGTTCATCTATTCACTATGTATTAATGCTTTCTTCTAGTTCTCTATTAGAAGGAGGCCTTAATATCCCTTCGTTTCCTTATGGACCCCGCTGCCACTGGAGGGTAGGACAAAAGATGGCATGTAAGTTCGTATCGCAAGCACGTATGACTATACACTGGTAGAACGAGCTGCTATACAAATGGTTTTTAACCTTTCCGCGATGAAATTTTAAGCCGTCGCCTAATGAGTGTGGGCGATAGGGGGTCCTTCCCACATGACCTAGAAACCGTCGAGGGATATGGAGTACGTATGCATACGTTTTCCAGAACAAAGCGTATGCGATGCCCGCACCTATCCCAAATGCTCCACCATTGCTACTTGTTTGTGCTCGCATTACCGTCACAGTCGGACTTTTGTGGTTTTACCTTATACTAGATGCAGGCCAGGCACATTTTACTCTAGGCACGGGGTTTTTCCAGGCACATACCAAACTGGCTCTACATTTACGATGCGCGCCTCATCACAAACAATTCATGATTGTAAAGCGTGTGCGATAAGGCGACAATCATACACATTTAGTTTTCTCACACCATTTGTGATATTGTCTGACATCAAACACGCTTTGCAAACGGCAACTGTGTGCATGGTTACACACGGTTCCTCTCTGTGAATCGTGTCGGATTATGATGTATATCACACACGGTGTGCTTTACAGACCATGTGCACCGTAATGACCTGCAGAGCGTAATTTCACCCTAATTTAATTGTTGCTATCTAAAATTGTACCAAATTTAAATTTTAAAGTAGGCTATAGCTTTATTCATATCCATCAGGTTCAAACAACCAATGCATTATTCGATTCACAGGTACATCTGTTCAAAAATTACATCAAAAAAAGAAATTACATAAGCACCACATAAAGAATGATGAACCAAGGTTGTATACTTGTACTACTAAAGATGGTAAAGAAAGAGTCGAGAGACATTCTGGTTGCTGAACAAGGCAAAGCGGAATGCCCCTATTGTGCTCTCCTCCATGCAGAAGGCACGCACGACTCTAGTCCAACCCCTTTTGATGGTCGGCCGCCAATCGTGTAGTTTGAGAGGTAATCTTGAGTAAACTGCTTCAGGAACCACTTCAAAGGAAAAAAGATTAAGACATTGTTATCTAACACAACTCATTATGGGCAGTAAAAAGAAGGCTACAGAGTTCTTACTTACCATTCTGCAGTCCACAGTTGTCTTGCATAAGTGTAAACAAATAGTTCGATTGACATCTTTTGACCCATCTATTTATATATAAAAAGTACTTGACGAGATAACCAGAAAAAAGATAAATATGCTAGAAAATTCCACGTTAATCAGAAAATATTGACCCTCGATTGGATGGATCTTTAACCTATAACCGTTTGATCTGCTTAACATAATAATGATGGGTCCAATATAGGTTGACACGTATATAGGTCAAGTAACATGTACAAGCTGCACATAATTTGGATCTCTCACATCCATGAACGTCAAAGAAAAAAGGACCCCTCACCTAAAAATCCATGCACGTCAAAGAAAATTAGATATCTCACCTAAAAAAATGTAACCAACTTGGCCACGTTCACTTCCTCTTCCAAATAAATCTGCATGCATTTTTTAATGCAGGTCTCTCACAAGCATGCACGTCAATTAAAAAAAGATATAACCTAGAAAACGCACAGCAAACAAAATACATATCTCTCCTAAAGAAAAGAAAAACAACTTGACATTCCTGCATGCGAGATTTTTTGATGGGGATCTTTGCATGCGTGATCGACTCCACAAGTAACCAACAAAAAAATGCATGTTTGATTAACCCTAAAAAAGATGCAAGGGTGATTGCATGTCCTAAATTTTTCATTAACTTCTTTCCACATAATTTTTTCATCAACGGATGGTGATCGACTCCCACGTACATAAGGTGCCGGAAGTTAAATTAAAAATCACAAATACCTGATGTCACCGACGCTTTCCTTCTCGGCGTGCTGATATTATCTTCCTTCCTAGGAGCCATGACAACCAATAGCACCAGCATAGTGTATTATATCTACCAAGCCATGTAGACGTTAGGAGCCAGCATTGTCTATGCGTGTGACTCGCATCAAGGCCTGCAACCTAGATGGTCCACGGTGCACATAGATCTCAATAGCTACCAGGATCAGCCATGTCATGAGCGACTTTGCCGCTAGGTAGTCTTAGCACTTACATGCACTCCATTGCACCTACTACGACCGGCCTATACAAATTGGCAAGCTCAGCTACAAATTCTATGAGATGAACTTGACAGTCTAGACTCTACATCAATTTGTTTACTTCACAGTGCTTCATCAATGCCATCTCCGAGTAATTTGATGATAGTGAATGTGTGGCCATTGTCAACCTCGCTGTATCATGCAAACTTGCAGTGGTCGACCCTCATCCAATGTCTCTAAAGGAAACAACAACCTATGCTCTTCATAGTGGGTGTTGAATTGTTGATAGCCAGATACCACATGTGTTCGCAGAGCAAACTGGTAATCATGGAGCCATCTCGGTTGTGGCATATTTGTTTCCAGCAGGAACAACTAAGATACAAAAACTTCGGCAAAATTCTCCAATCAATTATTGACCTATTCTACACACAACATCACCAACCTGTAGTAATGTTGCCGCCCACTAGATTTAGACCAAAATGTCTTGCTAATCTTAGTAAATTATATATCGTGGTTCTTAGTCAGATATGCTACCATGTAGGCAAGAAAAATATGCTACAAGCTTGTCTCTTGCAGATGTTTTTATGGTAATATTATTTATTGACTATGTTGTTTTATATTTTGAAAAATAGTTGTGGTTTTACGAAGTTACAGTTGATATGTATATTTCAATAAGTGTTGTGGACTCATGAATAGTGATGCCTAACTGTGTCTCTTTTATTTTCTAATATTTAGTTCATTTAATCCGAAGCAAAATACTCTTAATTATCGGTGAACCTGTTAACTTCGGAAATTATGGGAAATATAGGTTGACCATGCACTTATGACTGCAGGTGACGAATATCTAAAACACATTTAATTATGATGTATTCCATTTCACCCGATTTATACTTAATGTGACCTACACACCAAATCACAGTATGTTCACCCAACTATAGATCCATTGCGATATTATGGAATCATCGACAAGAATAATACTTTATCCTATATCAGTTAGCACATGAAAAGAGCTGACTACCAAATATAGTAGCTTTAAGTTAGCGACGCTGAGAACTCGGAGAGCCCACTATGGGTATACAATTCTTGGGACATATACGTCAATGGATCAACCAATCCGGACATTAATTTGTGAGAGGAATTATTTCGCTATTGTAATATGCTAGATATTCAATCGTAAGTACTTGCATGTTCTATATGCTTGACTTCTCTTTGTATAAGATTTCTGTAGTAGAATATTAAAACAATACATGGAACGGCATAGTCAACAACAATATCAGAGATGGAGGACTCAACCCACTGTGATACTTCTAGGCCATAATCACCTCTTCCTCTCCTTTGCAATCCTCAACTTGTATATTTTCTAAAGATGTTATATACTTATAATTAAGAATAGAGATACCAAATCTAAAATGACTTGGATTAATAAATACATGATAGAATATTTATGTTTGCTATGATATCGATGCGCCTTATTGAACTTTCTATTAGTTACTCATAAGTTCCTTCCCATTTCCCTAGACTGAATTAGCACTAAATATTAATATAATATATTGACAATGTCCCCTTTCATGATTGTACACTACTAAGAATATATCAGTTGTGGCATGAAACATGTAAATTATGCTACTAGATAGCCACCTTGGTACCTCATTTTCTATTTCAAGAATAGTGTTATTTTTGTTCTTTCAAAAATGAAATTGCCAATTCGTAGTATTTCATTAATTAGTGTTTATGTTAAATAGAAGATAAATGCTCGTGCTATTTAATTCTATGGAATAGTTTGCTACCTCTTGAGTATGCGTTGGTTTTCCCTTGAAGAGGAAAGGGTGATGCAGCAAAGTAGCGTAAGTATTTCCCTCAGTTTTTTGAGAACCAAGGTATCAATCCAGTAGGAGGCTACACTCAAAAACCCTCGTACCTGCACAAACAAATAAGAACCTTGCAACCAACGCGATAAAGGGGTTGTCAATCCCTTCACGGCCACTTGCAAAAGTGAGATCAGATAGAGATAATAAGATAAATATTTTTGGTATTTTTATGATATAGATTGGAAAGTAAAGATTGCAAAATAAAATAGATCGGAAACTTATATGATGGAGGGGCCATAGATTTCACCAGTGGCTTCTCTCAAGATAGCATAAGTATTACGGTGGGTGAACAAATTACTGTTGAGCAATTGATAGAAAGATGAATAGTTATGAGAATATCTAGGCTTGATCATGTATATAGGCATCACGTCCGCGACAAGTAGATCAAAACGATTCTGCATCTGCTACTATTGCTCCACACATCGACCGCTATCCAGCATGCATTTAGAGTATTAAGTTAATAAGAACAGAGTAACGCATTAGACAAAATGACATGATGTAGAGGGATAAACTCAAGCAATATGATATAAACCCCATATTTTTATCCTTGATGGTAACAATACAATATGTGCCTTGCTGCCCCTGCTGTCACTAGGAAAGGACACCACAAGATTGAACCCAAAGCTAAGCACTTCACCCATTGCAAGAAAGACTAATCTAGTAGGCCAAACCAAACTGATAATTCAAAGAGACTTACAAAGATAACAAATCATACATAAAAGAATTCAGAGGAGATTCAAATATTGTTCATAGATAATCTTGATCATAAACCCACAATTCATCGGATCTCGACAAACACACCGCAAAAAGAGTTACATCGACTAGATCTCCAAGAAGATCGAGGAGAACTTTGTATTGAGATCCAAATAGAGAGAAGAAGCCATCTAGCTAATAACTATGGACCCGAAGGTCTGTGGTAGACTACTCACACTTCATCAAAGAGGTTATGGTGTTGATGTAGAAGCCCTCCGTGATCGACTTCCCCTCCGGCGGAGCGTCAGAAAAGGCCCCAAGATGGGATCTCACGGGTACAGAAGGTTGCGGCGGTGGAAATAGGGTTTCGTGGTGCTCTCGGATGTTTTCAGGGTATATGAGTATATATAGGTGAAAGAAGTCGGTTAGGGGAGCTACGAGGGGCCCATGAGGGTGGGGGGCGCGCCTCCCTGCCTCGTGGCCGCCTCGTTGCTTCCTTGACGTCCACTCCAAGTCTCATGGATTGCGTTTGTTCCAAAAATGACTCTCCGGAAGGTTTCATTCTGTTTGGACTCTGTTTGATATTCCTTTTCCGTGAAACACTGAAATAGGCAAAAAAAACAACAATTTGGACCGGGCCTCCGGTTAATAGGTTAGTCCCGAAAATAGTATAAAAGTGTATAATAAAGCCCATTAAACATCCAAAATAGATAATATAATAGCATGGAGCAATCAAAAATTATAGATACTTGGAGACGTATCATAGTTGCATCTTCAATATGATTCATGTCAAATATCTTGCCATATTTAGGCAAAACTGCTCACAAAATTTTATTCAAAACCAAGAAATCAATCCATTCTAGATTAACTATTGGTGTAATAAGAATATTGTTGAGGTAAATTTATAAAAGGTGAGCTTCTCCTAATCCTCATTATATTTCGCAATGATGTGATTTATTAATAATTTTGTTTACTCGCTAGAAATCTATGAAAACCACTTTTGAACTTAGAAGAACAAACAATTTACCTACTCCAAGATTGAGATAGTTAGAGAAATACCATAGGTTACAAGTATTATTTTTGTTGTATTCCTTATGGTCTTTGATGTTTTAAACAACTCTTTGTTTGCCGCGGATCTCCTTTTTCTCTTACCAAGTGATGTTCGTCTTCTTAACTGAAAGACATACGCTATGCTTTGTTCTGAATTTTACCTCTTCATACTCTAATCAAATTTGATGATGCCAAAGCACATTGAGGTCAAGAACACATGTAATGTTTGAATTGATGTGCAAATCTTGGATTATAGATTATATCCATGTTAATTAGGTTGCATTTAATCACAATGTATATTATTTCCATGTAATGTATAGATGTTCTTCCAAATATGCAATATTACTTTAGTGATGTTTTATGTGGGTCATTCTCTACTAAATTAAATTTTACATATACCTCCAGATGTGAAAATATATATAGATATATTGACATACCAACTCTTTACTTAATTTCTAACATGTTTACAGAAGTTTGTCCTTGCCACTGCATCTAGCGGTAAGCCTCACTAATATTTTTCCTCTATAGTTCAACTCCACTCGCTAAACTTATATTAGTTTATTGGATTTCACAAATATTGGAAAGTTACATGCACGGATTAGGCATTGCCCTTCTATTATAAAAAGTATAGTATGGCTGCCTACGACATGCATAATTTGCAAGTTAATGATAAAAGGATGAGACACATGTTTCTATATCAATTAAAAAAAATAGACCCAAGACAAAACTATGTTCATAAAAGTCTTATATCTAAAATTGTGATCACATTTAGTCCCAATGTTTTTTTAGATAAATCAAAAAATATTTTCTCATTATTGACCTTCATAATATTCTAGCCCGCGCATCGAGCGGGCCACTATGTTAGTTTTAATAACAATCTTTATCAGTTTCCTCACTTGATGCTGGTTCATGAATATCTCATTGCCCCATACGCAGAAAGGGTCGAAGAGTGGATCTTTGGCAATGACAAATGTACCTAAAAGCACCAAGTTAATATTATAAGCTAAACAACAATTGCACAATGATGTAGTACACCACTCACTCCATCCCATTATATAAGATCTTATTACATGTATATCTAGAGATCTTCAGCACATTAAGGTAACAACCTTTTCCTTGTTGCTATGTGGCCTAGAATTGCATATTTAGTCATTCATTACAATGCATGTTGCTATGTAGCCTCAGATATATTAAATATGTCCCTAGTTAACCT
>NC_041393.1:29959950-29979527 GCF_002162155.2 Triticum dicoccoides
GAAATGTCTGATTCGATGATTAATCCCTTATCAGCCCCCGGGCTATATGATACCAGCTACCGATATTCTGAACAATGAGTATATGTAAGTAATGTGATGAAACTAACCTCGATGCAAAATAGCGGTTGTTCCCACTATTGTCCTGTGTGAATACATCTAAAGACATATTAAGCACAACAGGCTAAACATCAACCAAATATATCCGTGGTAGACAACCTAATCTCCAAGTGATAGCTTCAGTGTGCAGGTTTAAGCACACTAGTTAAGCAAAACAAGAAGTGAAAATGTGTGTTAACTGCAATAGGCATAACATTTTAAAAAAAGCAAATATAGTCATTCAAACTGGTATTGTGCAGGTCAAAAGTGAACTAGTTATTATTTAAATAAAAAGGAAGGGTGTGTTAACTGCAACATCCTTAACATCAACCATATATCATGATTCATAGTGGTATTGTTGAAACTGTTATTGATGAAATTGAACTGCACGACAAATAGTTGCACATATAGAGCATCACATTGTGAATAACTAAAGTAAACAAGGCATAAGGCCATCTCTAGCCAATCCCCTAAAAGTTAACGGAGTAAAACCCTTAGTGAGTATATATAGATATATTATACTCCGGCAACTTTTGGTTGTTTCTAGTCGATCCCCTAAACTTAACATTGTAAACTTCAATTTGATCAAGTTCAAAGCAGGTTCAACCGAAAGTAGCATGCATTCAAACATAAACATAGATAGTTTTGCATAACCGAACATAAAACATAAGTTTAAACTAAATAAACTGCGTTCGGTCGAAGTGGAGGTCGAGCCAATCCTTCCCCGTCAAGTACGGTGTGCTGCGAGCCGGGTCCGGGCCAATGCCGTCGTTGGGGTCGTTGGGGAAGACACTCCTCCACTCGTCGACGTTGATCTCCTTGCCCTCGCCGCCACCTCGATGCCCTCGGCGCCATCGTCCTCGCCGCCTTCGACCTCATCATTGGACGAGAGCACGATAACCTCGCTGCCCTCCACAACGGCAAAGATCATCTGCTCCGCCTCCACGAGCTCCGGGTGCTACTGGTGGAGCTCTTGCATGTAGGCCTCATCGGCGGCATCGGCCTCGAGGCATTTCCATGCCTCGTGGTCCTCCCGCTCCGTAGCTGAGCTCACCACCCCTCGCTCCGGCGGGACGAGGTCGACCGGACATGTGCCGAAGGGGAAATTGAGCCTAGCCGCCGCGCCGTGGTAGCGGACCTGCCAGCGGTTGTACTCCATGGATGTGTGCTCGGCCCTGTGGAAGCTATCGAGCCACCGACAGGTGTGGGTCTCCCGATCCATAATCTCGGTGACCCACGTCCCCCATCGCCGCTGCCGGACCCTGATGTAGGACCTCGTTGGCGGTCGGGCCCGAGGGAGGACGGGGAAGTACTCGAACCGACGTAGGGGTGCGGCGGCGGGTGGATCGGGTGACCGGTGACGGCGGCTCGATAAAGAGCCTGCAGAGGACGACTGGGACACCACGGCGGCCACCTAGCCAACGTCGGGCGAAGTGGCTGCAATAAACCTCTTTTGGGCCATTGGCCCCCCGAGCTCCCCGGCACACATGCAGAGGTTGAGGATGGAGGCAGCAGCGGTGGCGATGGCGGCGACCTACCAATGGTTTCGAGCAAGGGATGGGTGGTGTGTGTTTGTGTGAGTGGAGGTTTTGGAGTGTATGTGGTGTGTGTGGAGGAGGCCAAGGTGGTGTTTGAGGAAATACCGTGGCAACTGGAAATTTTACTAGGCAGGAGTAAAATGCCGTGCTACTGAAAATTTGGATCAAGGGCGAGCGGATATTTTTGAGATTGGGAGGGATGCAGAGGCGGGAGTAAAATGCCAGGGCTACTAAAAATTTGACTCAAGGGATTGAAGCAGAGTGAGAGTAATAGACATTGCACACGGTCCACACATACCAATCGTGTGTTATCAAACATAAAAACCTTCCAGGCAGTAGATATTTTCGAGATTGCGAGGTAGTAGATATGTTCGAGAGCGGGAGGCAAGCCTCGTGGAGCCAGATCTACTGTGCTGATGTGAGTGACAGGGGCACGAGCGTGGAACACGGGTAGTCTAAGCGAACCATGTCTGCTGTGTCCCCAATCGCAGATGGTTGTTGCATACAACTCGTCAGCTGTTTATAAATTTGGCAAAAAGGATAATGCGAGAAATGGTCAGAACACGAACACTTTTGCATGTGGACCAAATATATGTAAGAAAAAGGTGGCTTGATGTTCAAATACCCAATGCACAACTTTAATGTGGCACCAGTCGCACAAAGCGCACAATATCGCTAGTTAGCTACCCCCTACAAACCCCACTTCGTGTCGGCGGTAAGGGAATCCTAGCTACGAACGTATGCCCCCAAATAGCTAGGTATGAAATCTCACCCTACCATAACACAAAACCTATAGGAGTCCATCATGGTCAAACTTCTCCTTTCGCTTCCAGGCAAAGGTGGACCATGTGCCGACCCACAAATGTGTGCTTGTGGAGCGAGATAGGTGAGACCACATACGAACCACCTGCGTGTGGCCCTACTATATGTATGAAAAGGGTGTGGTGTGATATTTAACTACCATTCACAACTTTGATGTGGCACGTGTGCCTTGCAACCGGACTTCCATGGCCCCACGGAGGTTGCAGGTAGTGCGAAAGAACCCCCCACCCCCGCCCCCACACAAACATGTGTCGGGGGGAGAGGGAATCTCACCAAGACGTACTATAACATGGACCAATCAAAATCCAAGTTGCTCGTATAACCTCTCTCACTCGTTGTTGTTCAAAGTGATGGACGTCCACATGACCCCGAAAAATGGGATAGCTTGTCGCCGATAACCTCGCGAGAGTGTCTGAAGACAAAGCCCACTCCGTGCATGTGGCCTAGACATATGTATATGGAAGTGGTGCGTGGTGTATGAATACCCACTGCGCAAATTTGATGTGGCACCATGCTTTGGAACCGTAAAATCCCCATACTGCACAAGGGTTCATGTAGCATGCGCTCAAACTTAATTAGGCCTGGAATGATCGACCTACTATACAGTACACAAACCAAGGAAGAAGAATCCACCTAGGTAACCTTTCTCGTTATCGGTCGAAAATATGGACGTCCACGCGGGCCCACGAATATATAGGCTTGCCGCCAATAACCAAGCGAGTGAGAGTGTCCAAAGACAACCATTGCATGCATGTGTCCCAATAATATTTATGGAGGTGCGTGATGCATGCATAAGTGTTGAATACCCAATGCAGAACATTGATGTGGTGCACGCATGCGTTCAAAATCGCACAGTCCCTGCGCAGAGCAAGAGGTTCATCACGCTTGTCGTGTGCTCGCCCCCCTGATCCAGCGGGACGGATTTATGTGTACACATGTGCTACTATATACTTGTAATCTCACATCATGACCTATACCGTGAAACTAAAAAAAGCAATCCCCTCCTAAGTCAAATTAGTTAACCTCTCTCGCTGTCGGTGAAACTGATGGACCAAGCGGGCCCACATATGGAAGCATTGCCGATAACCGCATGAGCGAGTGCCAGAGGACAACCACCATCGCTTGCATGTGTGCCAAAACATATATATGGAGAGTTGTGTGATGTTTTGAATACCTAATGCACAACTTTGATGTGGCATCTACCTCAAAATCTGCAAAGTCCCCACACAAAGTGAGGTTCATGTGACACCTTGTATATGTTGGTCCCATCCCCCCTCGACACGAATTACATATTTTACTCTTGGCGTAACACAATCCTAAAATAATTAATCCTCCTTGTTCGTCAAACATATACCTCTCTCATTGGGTCAAAGTGATGGACGACGACCTCGCGGGCCCATAGGAGCGAAGCGTATGTCACACGGGAGTGAGCGTCCTATATATATAGGACTACCACCGTCTGCATGTGGCCCAATGAGGTGTTTGTGTGATGTTTGAATATGCAATGCACAACTTTGATGTGGCACCATATATATTCCTACTTTAGCACAAACAAAAAAGAATCATTCCTTGATGGTGGTATGTGCTACCCCCCCATTCAATGTGTGGTATGTATATACTCCTACTGTAGCACAAACAAAAAAGAATCATTCCTTGATGGTCAAATTAACCTCTCTCTCGTTGGGTCAAAGTGATGGAGGACAACTTCGCGGGCCCACATATGGAAGCGTCGTACGCGAGTGAGTTCCTATAGGGCTACGACCGCCCACATGGTATTACGTGATGTTTGAATCCAATGCACAACTTTGATGTGGCACCTGCCTCGGGAACCGGAGAGTCCCCACATGGGGCGAGGTTATGACGCATATATATATAGGACAAATTTTATCTACCACCAGTGGTAGTTACCACCACTTGAGTTTTATATGTTGTATGTAGTATCTATCAAATCGGAGAGTATGTATGTCACAGCCCCAATTCAGGCCTTGTTTGTATTTGCATTAGCTTTCATGCATCATGTCTAAATTTATTTGAAAATTGAAATGGGGATGTTCAAACCCTAGGACCAAATGGAATTCAACCAGGCTCAACTTAAAATCTTTTTCAAAGAACCCAAAATGCCCTTTGAAAATGTTCATGATTTCTGATAAAGGTGAAAACCTCTGCCAAAAATGATGAGCATATTTCTTGGCCATTTATGGATTTTTGAATTAACAAAAAAGTATTTGAATTGGAGCCATTTAAATGCTATATATATTTTAAATGTTTCCAAATATTCTGAAGTTATTTGTGGAGCTCTGAAATAATTCAGTAAACCTCCAAGATAATTTTCAGAATTTATTTAAATGATTTAGTGCCTAAACTAAATCAGAACAAATTACAGAAAAATAGAAAACTGAAACAAATAAAGGAGAGAGAGAAAAGGACTACCTGGCCACCTACCTGTAGCCGGCCTAGTTCGCTGGCCCAGACCACCTGGCGCCTCCTGTCGTCTTCCTCCTGCCAGTAGGAGCAGCTGCGTGCCCGCACGCGCGCGGCCGAGGAGGCTAGCTCCTCCCTGCCTGCCTGCCCTCGCCCGCGCCAGCGCAGGGCCTCGAAGAGTCTCCTCGGCGCCTCCCCGACCCCCTCTCACTTTCCCTCGTCCCCATCTCCTCCTCTGTCTCTCTCTTCCGCGATTGCCACGACCGCCCGAAAACACCGACGAGCACCTCCGTGGCCACATGCCCTCCCTCGCCCTGCCTCCAGGTCCAGAAGCTCCGTCGTGTCGTCCTCGACCTCCTCGCTGAGCTACGTAGCACTGGATGCCCTGAAGCCTCGCCAATGCCGCAATTTCCGATCTCGGGTGCCGGTGATCCCCTCCGTAGTTCCGCTGGACCGCGAGCCTTCCCTGCCTCGCCAGCAGCACCAGAAAAACCATGGTGAGCCGCTACACCGTTTCCCCCATGCCCCGTTGCCTAATTCGTGCTCTAGCCGCATCAACCACCGGAGCCGAGCGCTCCCCGCTGCCGGCCATGTCGCCGCCGCGGTTGCAACACCCGCACATCGCACCAGAGCATGTAAGCGTGCTCAGCGCTTCCTCAATAAGCCGCAGATCCCACCAGTTCAGCTCGAAACGCGCCATAGCACCTAAACCGTGGGTGCCCGAACTCTGGCGGCCGCAAAAGAGCTCGCCGCCATCAGCTCCGGCCACCCCAGCTGCTGCCGCTTGTCTCTTTGGATGCGCCTTCCTCCCAGGAACCCGTAGGAGCAAACCGCGTGCCAAATGATGCTCCGTAGCAAGCGCACGGTGCACCTCCGCCGTCGGCCGTGGTCGTCACCGGTTAGCCTCCGGCAAGCTGACGTGGCACGGTCACTAGCGACTAATGACCCAGCTAACTAACCCTCTGGGCCACTGACGCATGGGCCCCATGCCCTAATTAACCCAGCTTTATTTCTGCTTAGTCTAACTATAATCCAACGGGACCCATTTGTCAGGGTTGACCCTGCTGACGTGGCCGTTGACCAGGTCCACCTGTCTGCGACCCTAACCAGCCCCAAGTCACTGACTAGTGGGCCCCTCTGGTCAGATTTGACCCGGACCAACCCTGTTGACTTGCGACATCATCATGACGTCAAGATGATGCAGTAAATATTTTCAAGAATTTAAATAAATCTTAAATGATTTATTATTTTCAAAAAATGTCCTAAACTTCTAAAAATCATAGAAAATCAACCGTAACTCCAAATGAAATAATTTATATATGAAAAATGATCAGAAAAATCCAATCTATCCATCTGTACCATTTTCATGCATGTTTGAACAAGCTAAGGTTGCTGTATATGACAATTTGCATAATTGGCATTTAAATAAGCACATATGGAGTTTTAATTTGAACCCTTGGTTCAAACCAACTTTATTTAATCTGTTCTAAGTTGCACTAGCCAAAACACACTCATTTTGCCATGTCATATTCATGCATCATATTGTTGCATTGCATTGATTGTGTTTTCTCTGTGTTGTCGGTATTTGTCCCCTCTCGATAGACTTGGTTCCGACGATGAGTTCGATGACACCGATGAAGAACTATATTATCTTAAGAAGTGCTAGGCAAGCAAACCCCCTTGTTCATTCCGATACAATCCCGCTCTCTTGCTCCTGCTCTATTTTACTGCGTTAGGACAACAACAATACAACTGTTATTTGCTGCGGTAGTTGAACCCCTTTATCCTCTGCATGACCTGTCATTACCACAGTAAATAGATGAAACCCACTAGCATGAGTAGGAGTTGTTTGAGCTCTGATGTGCCTACTCATTCATGTTTGTTTGTCATGCCTGCTATTGCTTAGAGTTGTGTCAGGTCTGATTCATCGGGGATGAATTGGAATGTGGTGAACATGTCCTACTGTTGAGAGCTAAGTGTGTGAAAACGATTTGGTAAAGGTAGGGTGAGAGGCCATGTAGGAGTACATGGTGGGTTGTCTCATTGCAGCCGTCCTCAGGAACTGAGTTCTGTGTTTGTGATCCATGAACAGCTACTACCACACATTGGGATCCTTAATTGACTCTCTCGATTTATTAATTAACTTGATCTCTGTCCAGGAGTTGCAACTAGTTTCTGGTGTTTGTAGGTAGTGTTAGTAGTCTACCAAGTGGCACCCGGTACAAGTGGGCTTGGGACAGACTAGGCACAGTGGCACGGTGTACCAAGTGGCACCCAGATGGTGGGCTTGGGAACCCTGCTCACATCGTTTGGGGCCGTGAGCGACACCCCGGCCGGATCTCCTTGCGGATGGAACCCGAATAGGCGATAAACCTGGACGAGAGACTTGTGTGGTTAGTCAGGTCGTGGCCGACACCCTCGCTGGGCTTCCGGTTGAAGGTTGCCGAGTACATGTCGTGTAAACGACGGTAAGTGGTGAGAGCGTGTGTGAAGAAGTACACCCCTGCAGGGTTAACATCATCTATTCGAATAGCCGTGTCCGCGATAAAGGACTTCTGGGTTGCCTGTACAATTCATAGACAAGTGAAAGTGGATACTCTAAAATACGCAAGATAAGCGTGACTGCTATGGATGGCGTTCTCGCAGGGAGACGGGAGCGGATCCATAGTGGTGTATTGATATGGTGAATATGTGGACTCGTGTGCGCCACCTCAAAGAGTTACTTGCAGTCGTAGTTTAGGATAGCCACCGATTCAAAGCTAGCTTGCTTCAGTTAAACCCCACCATCCCCTTTATTGATAATGATGCATATGTAGTTAGTTCTGATGTAAGTCTTGCTGGGTACATTTGTACTCACATTTGCCTATTTTATGTTTTTGCAGAGAGACTTCAGTCTCACTAGTAGTTCCGCTTGGACTTCGATGTTTAGCTTGTTACCTCAGCTATGTACCCTCGGCAGGATCTAGTAGATAGTCAGGCTTCTCAGCCTTTTTCATTTATAGTTGTCTGTACCTAGACATGTTGAGCTTCCGCTTGTGCTTTGATTTGTGTGCTCTGAATGTTGGGTCATGAGACCCATGTTTGTAATATCTCGCTCCTCGGAGCCTATTGAATAAAATACTTGAGTTGTAGAGTCATGTTGTGATGCCATGTTGTATTTGCACATACCGAGCATATTGTGTGTATGTTATTGAAATGCTTGGTATGTGTGGGATCTGACTATCTAGTTGTTTATCCTTAGTAGCCTCTCTTACCGGGAAATGTCTCCTAGTGCTTGCACTGAGCCATGGTAGCTTGCTACTGCTCCAGAACACTTAGGCTGGCCGGCATGTGTCCTTGTTCGTTCCTGTGTCTGTCCCTTCGGGGAAATGTCATGCGATGAATACCGGAGTCCTGTTAGCCCACTACAGCCCGATTCACCGGAGTCTTGCTAGCCTAGTGCTACAGCCTGGATCCACTCGCTGATGACCGACACGTTCGATGCTGGGTCACGGATGCCTGTCCCTGTAAGTTTGTGCCACTTTAGGTTTACGACTAGCCATGTCAGCCCGGGCTCCTTATCATATGGATGCTAGCGACACTATCATACACGTGTGCCAAAAGGCGCAAATGGTCCCGGGCAAAGGTAAGGCGACACCCGTGGGAATACCGTGCATGAGGCCGCAAAGTGATATGAGGTGTTACATGCTAGATCGATGTGGCATTGAGTCGGGGTCCTGACAGCTTTGGTATCAGAGCTTGACTGCCTGTAGGATTACCAAGCCAAACTGGTCGAAGTTGAGTCTAGAAATTCTTTAGTTTTATAAGGGAATTGATTGTGGGATGGAACGTAAGACTCTTTTTACTCCTTATACCTTCTGCCCTTCTGATCTGAGTCATCTTATCCTTCCTACGGGGTTAAGGAACTAGGCTTTCTCTTCTTTCTATTAGGATCACGTGTTACTAACCTGCAGACTTATAAGATTGTTGAACTTAAGCCTCGGTTCAGTTCCTATTACTTCCGTTTGTTAACTGTTGATCTCGAAACCTTGATATTGTGCTTCTGAGTGGCTATGCCACCATTCTGTAGGATGTCTCAAATCCTTTTCAAGCATTTACAGTCGTTATGCTATCCGAGTCATCCCAGGTTTCTAAACAGTCCGATGCATTTGCAAATTCCTTCTTACCGCTCCGAAGTTCCTTTGGGCCAGTTTAACCACACTAATTAGTGAGTTGAGGTACTTTGCTGCCTCGACATATATGTTGGAGTTACTATTATGACCCTAGGTGTCTTAGAGGATCACCTAGTACCCTAGCCATGCTTTGTGTTCCCAGTGTGATGAATCTGTCCGTCATTCTCGAAAGCATCCCGTGATGCCATTTAGTTAGTAGGCATTCTATTCCTGGGTTTTGAACCCAAGATTCACCCTACCTACTTCTTGTTGGTAGTATTTGCTAGTTCCTTTAGGTTATTAGTAGCCTTTGCGATAGTCCTCGAGGTCCGTGGTATTTCCTTCTTCCAATACCATGAACCAATATGGCAGAAGTTCGGGAACCAAAAGATCACAACAAGAGTGATCTCGATGAGTTCCCCCTTCTATATTACGATTCTGCCAAACCTACCTCTCTGCATGGGTTATCCGGAAGAAACATGTTGAACTTGGTTCGACATACTAATCTATGCATCCACAACTCAGAAAATCATATGTTCTTTTGAGTTGTCCCCCTTTAATTGTATTCTGATCATCGTCTATCAATTGATAGTAAGGAGTAGTTGTGCAATCGTGTTTATCGATGCCTATTTCTCTTGTGGTCCGTTAGCCATTCTATTCCAGAGTGACTAGGAGAAACAAACTCCAGTACCCTTTTCCATTTCTAGGATTGGGTCAAAGCAGTTGTGTTCCACAGATCAAGATGCAATCCAGCTTCTGGTCTGTTCTACCTTGAAGTATTACTATCTTATATCAGGAATATCATGGGAATTACACACCATCCTATGAACTCTTGATACAGTGGTACCTCTCACCCTCATTATGCATTTCTCGGCTCCCGTGTTGTTGCAACCGGAATGCCGACATGTGAACTATGATGCGTGAATCGATACTCCTAGCAACCTTGTTGCTTGGTAGTTGAAGGACAATACTTTCGTTCTTAGCGTGTGGGTTATTGAATCATCATCCTAAGGCTAATTGCGCTACCTAGTCCATTTTCCTGCTGCACCTCTTTGATCAATGAGTTAGGATTCTGCCAATCCTTGCTTATCTGAGCACATTGTCTTGCCTCGAAAGCAAGATTGTTCTCGAGCTTAGTAACATATCGGTGGTTCGTGATTTTCAGATATCTTCTCGGAAGTATCACCAGGTCATCACCCGACCGTTATGTTGAGCTCGTGATCAAGTTGGTTTATTGTAACCACCCTTTCTCCAAGAATCTGTGTTGGATACCCCTGAGCTAGTTGGTTAAGCTAAACAACAACTTGGAGAGTTGGAAGATGAAAGCTTGTCCGACTTAGTTCATTTTAAGGGATATCTTGTATGTGTGTTGAAGAAAGTTGATATCTTCATCGACTGACCCTCGTGATCAGTTAATGGACCTATCATTTTATCCAACCTTCGATTTGAGTATGGGCTGTCATCAAATCAAACCAGAACCAACGATATTCGTAATGTTGTCTTACTCGTGGTTGTTTTCTCGAGCATACACCATTATATCTCTTGGGTCTGACCAATGTTATTACCATGTTCACCTAATTATGGAATTCCATTTTTATGGAAATCTGGATGGATGGTTGTTGAGCTCATCGATAACATTCTTAACTTCTCCATGATTTTGTTGGACATTAAGCTAGTATTGGAAACTTTTATAAGCATTATCTTCATGTCCCGTGCATGAAGCATATGTTCGGATGAAAGAAGTGGCCTCCTCTAATTCATGTGCATTTGATGCAAGTTGCCGCCGTGAATTTAAGAAAGTCAATGTTGCCTCCTCTGGAACCATCTCAAGTTAGTCATGCATATGCAAAGTATGATATGGTTTGATAGGCTCGCTACCTCCATTCTATATGTGTCCCTAGCACGCCAAGCCACTGATTGACTTGTTCAAGGAAAGGAGTTGTCGTGCTAATCCTAGGTCATGCACAAGACTTCCTTACCCGAGATGATGGATCCTAACCTAAACTCGGTAATGTTTTATTATAAGACTACTATGTGGTCATGCTTGTCTGGGACAATGTGTTCATATGTGTGTAGCAGAACCAGCTCATGTTTTTGGAGCTTGCTATCGTAGTTCATTTCCCGAGAATCTCGCAACGCCATCTCATCGATTTGTGTTGCAAATTTTCATTTCAGACTTGCTGAGTCTGAAGTATCCTATCACCAACCATATCTGAATCTTAGACAGATATGATGGTTGGAACATTCCCAATAGCTGCATTTTGTTCCCAGCTTGCACCGCCATTGTGCCTATTTCCCATGGGCTGCCTTCTCAGCAGTTGCTATCCAAGATCATCTTCAAAAGTGGACCTACCATGGGTCCCATCCATTTCCGATGATAAGCAAAATCATCCATGACATTGTCTTCAACAAGGTAGTCCACATCATCCATTCTGGTCCAAGTATGTCATTTTTTCGGACTCCTTCAAATGATCAATTGTGATTTGCCTTAGGCTGGTATAAAGAGTTTCAATGATCTCTGAATCAAAATTAATTCTCTTTACCACCTAAGGGATAATTCTATGATTCACCCTTCTCTAAGGTGTCGCGTTTTGGTATCATGGCAACTCAAATCCTCGCTATGTTGACAACCGCTCACCACCCTTTTAAGTGTGGAATTGTTGTCTACGTAGTGAACCCTCGTCATCTGTTCCACTCCATCCCTCTAGATGTTTGCTCCGTGTCTCATCTCGAGAGATGTTGCTATGTCTCATTCTGTGAGTTGATCTTGAGTTGTTCGATCTTCGAGAAGATCGATCCTTCTAGAGTTTTCCTTTTCCTCTCGTTGTCATGTTGGCTGGAGTCCCCAGAGCAAGACCTTGAGACAAAGATGGTGATCGAGTCAACATTCTTATGAAGTGCAACCTGGATCGTGAAGATTGTGTTAGTTTGCGTCCCCCCCCTTCATCTTACCCTACGCTTGAATCTCGGGACGAGATTCTTGTTTAGTGGGGGCGAGTTGTCACAGCCCCAATTCAGGCCTTGTTTGTATTTGCATTAGCTTCCATGCATCATGTCTAAATTTATTTGAAAATTGAAATGGGGATGTTCAAACCCTAGCACCAAATGGAATTCAACCAGGCTCAACTTAAAATCTTTTTCAAAGAACCCAAAATGCCCTTTGAAAATGTTCATGATTTCTGATAAAGGTGAAAACCTCTGCCAAAAATAATGAGCATATTTCTTGGCCATTTATGGATTTTTGAATTAACAAAAAACTATTTGAATTGGAGCCATTTAAATGCTATATATATTTTAAATGTTTCCAAATATTCTGAAGTTATTTGTGGAGCTCTGAAATAATTCAGTAAACCTCCAAGATAATTTTCAGAATTTATTTATATGATTTAGTGCCTAAACTAAATCAGAACAGATTACAGAAAAATAGAAAACTCAAACAAATAAAGGAGAGAGAGAGAAGGACTACCTGGCCACCTACCTGTAGCCGGCCCAGTTTGCTGGCCCAGCCCACCTGGTGCCTCCTGTCGTCTTCCTCCTGCCAGTAGGAGTAGCTGCGTGCCCGCACGCGCGCGGCCGAGGAGGCTAGCTCCTCCCTGCCTGCCTGCCCTCGCCCGCGCCAGCGCAGCCCCTCGAAGAGTCTCCTCGGCGCCTCCCCGACCCCCTCTCACTTTCCCTCGTCCCCATCTCCTCCTCTGTCTCTCTCTCCCGCGATTGCCTCGACCGCCCGAAAACGCCGACGAGCACCTCCGTGGCCACATGCCCTCCCTCGCCCTGCCGCCAGGTCCAGAAGCTCTGTCATGTCGTCCTCGACCTCCTCGCTGAGCTACGCAGCACCGGACGCCCTGAAGCCTCGCCAATGCCGCCGTTTCCGACCTCGGGTGCCGGTGATCCCCTCCATCGTTCCGTCGGACCCCGAGCCTTCCCTGCCTCGCCAGCAGCAACAGAAAAACCACGGTGAGCCGCTACACCGTTTCCCCCATGCCCCGTTACCTAATTCTTGCTCTAGCCGCATCAACCACCGGAGCCGAGCGCTCCCTGCCGCCGGCCATGTCGCCGCCGCGGTTGGAACACCCGCACGTCGCACCAGAGCATGTAAGCATGCTCAGCACTTCCTCAAGAAGCCGCAGATCCCACCAGTTCAGCTCGAACCGCGCCATAGCGCCTAAACCGTCGGTGCCCGAACTCCGGCGGCCGCAAAAGAGCTCGCCGCCGTCAGCTCCGGCCACCCCAGCTGCTGCCGCTTGTCTCTTTGGATGCGCCTTCCTCCCAGGAACATGTAGGAGCAAACCGCGCGTCAAATGATGCTCCGTAGCGAGCGCATGGTGCACCTCCGCCGTAGGCCGTGGTCGTCGCCAGTTAGCCTCCGGCAAGCTGACGTGCCACGGTCACTAGCGACTAATGACCAGCTAACTAACCCTCTGGGCCACTGACGCAAGGGCCCCATGCCCTAATTAACCCCAGCTTTATTTCTGCTTAGTCTAACTATAATCCAACGGGACCCATTTGTCACGGTTGACCCTGCTGACGTGGCCGTTGACTAGGCCCACCTGTCTGCGACCCTAACCAGCCCTGAGTCACTGACCAGTGGGCCCCTCTGGTCAGATTTGACCCGGACCAGCCCTGTTGACTTACTGACATCATCATGACATCAGGATGACGCAGTAAATGTTTTCTGGAATTTAAATAAATCTTAAATGATTTATTATTTTCGGAAAATGTCCTAAACTTCTAAAAATCATAAAAAATCAACCGTAACTCCAAATGAAATAATTTATATATGAAAAATGATCAGAAAATCCCAATCTATCCATCTGTACCATTTTCATGCATGTTTGAACAACCTAAGGTTGGTGTATATGACAATTTGCATAATTGGCACTTAAATAAGCACATATGGAGTTTGAATTTGAACCCTTGGTTCAAACCAACTTCATTTAATATGTTCTAAGTTGCATTAGCCAAAACACACTCATTTTGCCATGTCATATTCATGCATCATATTGTTGCATTGCATTGATTGTGTTTTCTCTGTGTTGCCGGTATTTGTCCCCTCTCGATAGACTTGGTTTCGACGATGAGTTCGATGACACCGATGAAGAACTATATTATCTTCAGAAGTGCCAGGCAAGAAAACCCCCTTGTTCATTCGGATACAATCCCACTCTCTCGCTCCTGCTCTATTTTACTATATTAGGACAACAATGATACAACTGTTATTTGCCGCGGTAGTTGAACCCCTTTATCCTCTGCATGACCTGTCATTACCACAGTAAATAGATGGAACCCACTAGCATGAGTAGGAGTTGTTTGAGCCCTGATGTGCCTACTCATTCATGTTTATTTGTCATGCCTGCTATTGCTTAGAGTTGTGTCAGGTCTGATTCATCGGGGATGAATTGGAATGTGGTGAACATGTCCTACTGTTGAGAGCTAAGTGTGTGAAAACGATTTGGTAAAGGTAGCGGTGAGAGGCCATGTAGGAGTACATGGTGGGTTGTCTCATTGCAGCCGTCCTCAGGAACTGAGTTCTGTGTTTGTGATCCATGAACAGCTACTACCACACATTGGGATCCTTAATTAACTCTCTTGACTTATTAATCAACTTGATCTCTGTCCAGGAGTAGCAACTAGTTTCTGGTGTTTGTAGGTAGTGTTAGTAGTCTACCAAGTGGCACCCAGGACAAGTGGGCTTGGGACAGACTAGGCACAGTGGCACGGTGTACCAAGTGGCACCCGGATGGTGAGCTTGGGAACCCTGCTCACATCGTTTGGGGCCGTGAGCGACACCCCGGCCGGATCTCCTTGTGGATGGAACCCGAATAGGCGATAAACCTGGACGAGAGACTTGTGTGGTTAGTCAGGTCGTGGCCGACACCCTCGCTGGGCTTCCGCTTGAAGGTTGCCGAGTACATGTCGTGTAAACGACAGTAAGTGGTGAGAGCGTGTGTGAAGAAGTACACCCCTGCAGGGTTAACATCATCTATTCGAATAGCCGTGTCCGCGGTAAAGGACTTCTGGGTTTCCTGTACAATTCATAGACAAGTGAAAGTGGATACTCTAAAATACGCAAGATAAGCGTGACTGCTATGGATGGCGTTCTCGCAGGGAGACGGGAGCGGATCCATAGTGGTGTATTGATATGGTGAATATGTGGACTCGTGTGCGCCACCTCAAAGAGTTACTTGCAGTCGTACTTTAGGATAGCCACCAAGTCAAAGCTGGCTTGCTGCAGTTAAACCCCACCATCCCCTTTGTTGATAATGATGCATATGTAGTTAGTTCTGATGTAAGTCTTGCTGGGTACATTTGTACTCACGATTGCCTATTTTATGTTTTTGTAGAGAGACTTCAGTCTCGCTAGTAGTTCCACTTGGACTTCGACGTTTAGCTTGTTACCTCAGCTACGATCTTGTGCCCTCGGCAGGATCTATTAGATAGTCAGGCTTCTCAGCCTTTTTCATTTATAGTTGTCTGTACCCAGACATGTTGAGCTTCCGCTTGTGCTTTGATTTGTGTGCTCTGAATGTTGGGTCATGAGACCCATGTTTGTAATATCTCGCTCCTCGAAGCCTATTGAATAAAATACTTGAGTTGTAGAGTCATGTTGTGATGCCATATTGTATTTGCACATACCGAGCATATTGTGTGTATGTTATTGAAATGCTTGGTATGTGTGGGATCTAACTATCTAGTTGTTTATCCTTATAGACTCTCTTACCGGGAAATGTCTCCTAGTGCTTCCACTGAGCCATGGTAGCTTTCTACTGCTCCGGAACACTTAGGCTGGCCGGCATATGTCCTTCTTCGTTCCTGTGTCTGTCCCTTCGGGGAAATGTCATGCGATGAATACCGGAGTCCTGTTAGCCCGCTACAGCCTGGTTCACCAGAGTCCTTCTAGCCTAGTGCTAAAGCCTGGATCCACTCGCTGATGACCGACACGTTCGATGCTGGGTCATGGATGTCTGTCCCTGTAAGTTTGTGCCACTTTGGGCTTACGACTAGCCATGTCAGCCCGGGCTCCTTATCATATGGATGCTAGCGACACTATCATATATGTGTGCCAAAAGGCGCAAACGGTCCCGGCCAAAGGTAAGGCGACACCCGTGGGAATACCGTGCGTGAGGCCGCAAAGTGATATGAGGTGTTGCATGCTAGATCGATGTGGCATTGAGTCGGGGTCCTGACAATGTACGTGTAGTATGTAGTATATAACAACGATTAGGTAGTACATATAATAATTTTTAGGTAGTATGTATCATTTTTTGAGTATGCTCTTTTTTACGTACAAATATGTATGTATTTCACAAATATAACAAAAACTGTAGGCTCATATGCAATATTTTCATGTAACTTGCTTTGAAATATCTTAGATATAGTATATACAGACTGTTTATTCTGCTAATATTAGCAGAATAACTATTCTGCACACCACTTCCACACTGCACGCTGAACACAAGTGCACTGCGTCTTCTTGACGACGAGCACTGCAATATAGACTAGTGAACTTCGCGTCGAAAAAAAACTGCACGCGGTATTTTTTTCGGTACTGTTTTCGCTCTAATTTTTTGATTGTTTATTGGAACGGGGCGTATAATATAGCGTTGAAAAGCTATGGATTAGGCGCAACTTCGCTATGTTGAACACTTTTCGAGATTCCTCGCGGTTTAAGATCAGTTTCAAAAACGGCACGGCGGATGACGAGTGGCAGCGAACGTATTTTCGTGATTTTTTCTAAACCGCTTGTCGGAATGAAGAAAATGATACGTCGTTGGATAGATATCGTCGAGGTGCATCTTTCCAATATATAAATATTTCTCTAATTCGTTACGGTTTAAGAGTAGTTTCAAATTTACTAAATCACGAAATTTTGTTTTTCAATTTTTTTCAAATTTTCGGTACTGTTTTCACTCTAGTTTTTGAACCGTTATTCGAAACGAGGCGTATGATACGTCGTTGGAAATCTATGGACAAGGCGCAACTTTCATATGTATGAATGGTTTTGAGATTCCTTACGGTTTTAAGTTAATATTGAAAATCGTGCGGCAGAGAACGAGTGGCAGCGGCTGTTTTTTTTTTGAAATTTTTACAAACCGGTTGTCGAAATGATTCAAATGATATGCCGTTGGAATGATATCGATGAGACGCAACTTTTTCATGTAGAGCACACTCTCTAATTACTTACGGTATAAGAGCAGTTTTAAAATTAGCAAAAAGCGGACACTGTTTTTTTTCGTGACACCAAAATCGTCGTCGGACAGAAGAACGCACTGCTTCAAACTGAAAACCGCACTGCAACAGACAGTCAAGTGAACTTCATGATTTCTTTTTGTTGAACATAAACTTTCTCGCACAAGTTTTTGTTGTCTTTTTTCAACTTTTTTCCGAAAGAGAGTGGACCACAACACTTCCGAAAGTGAACCGTAACACTACCAAAAGTGAACCTCATGAGTACTTGTTGTCTTTTTTATACTTATTAATTTTTTACGCGCATTGACCAAGCATGTGGACCTTTCATCGGACAGAAGAACGCACTGCTTCAAAACGGAAACCGCACTGCAGCAGGCAGTCAAGTGAACTTCATGATTTCTTTTGGTCGGACATAAACTTTCTCGCAAAAGTTTTTCTTGTCTTTTTTCAACTTTTTTTTGAACGAGAGTGGACCGCAACACTCCCAAAATGAACCGCAACAATAGCAAAAGTGAACCTCATTAGTTTTTGTTGTCTTTTTTTCTTACTTATTAATTTTTTACGCGCGTTGACCAAGCTTGTGGACCACAAGGACTGAGCGAGTGAACTACATCTAATGTAGAAGCGAGCTTCATTTTGAGATCTTTTTGTTTTGTGTTTACCAAGTGGACAACAGAGGAGTTTTATAGCATACAAAATCTGCACTCTCCACCAGCCAAATCACGGTAATGAAATGCAGTTTTACAATGAACTAATGGAGTGCACTTTTCAACAACAACAAAATTGAGTAACGGGGCATCCAATAGAACTGCTTCCAACTGAAAAGGCACTGCAGAGTAATGGGGCATCCAATAGAACTGCTTCCAACTAAAAAGGCATTGCATCAGACGGTCAACTGAAAATGTAGTCGACTAAATTTTGATACACACGAAACAAATTGCACTTCATACAGGGAGTAATGAAACATCATTATTTTTACACAAACAGTACACACGAGAAACACCAAATTCAGCATAAGAGACCTGTTTTTCTTCGTCACACGATGAGCTAGTGCACTGCAAGCCCATGTTTCTGAACCGCACGAGGTGCCTCTCAACTCCATGGTTGATGCTAGTGAACTTCTATGTGTTCTTTCTTTTTCCTATTTCCGCAAAGTACTACAAAAGGTTTTATACCAAACTACATCCACGAATAATGCACTGTTATTCAGCAAACTCCAGTTTTGTATTCTTTTTACAAAATGAACTCCAGAATTATTAAAATGAACTACAGTTTCAATTCACATTTTTCTCCCAAACAATCCAAGCGAAGTGCATTCACCCCAATACTCTGGAGTCTCAATACTCTCCATGATCACACACGCTACACTGCACAAACAAAAAACAAAAATTACACGGACTACACCCATAATTAGCTCTCAAATAGGCATTCAGTACTTTCACATCAACAAGTACGTATAAGAGAACCCAATTAATCGACTGAGAAGTGATATTCACCTGGGGATACCTCCTACACGCCTGGTAGGTCATGTTGGGCAGCGCCTTCTCCATCATCCTGATCGACGCTGGGCCGCTGTCGTTGCCCTCCACCAGCCTCCAGAGGTTCACCAGGTCAGCCTTCCCCAGCACCAGCTCCTCGTTCGCTATCTCCGACGACCTGCCAAGGCGAAATAGCAGCAGCAGGTTCGACCACTCCGCTTTCGCCAAATCCCCACTAAAGAACACACAGGTTTGACCACAACAACAAATCCCCAAACCAAGAAGAACCAGGAAGGCATTTCACCGAGCATCTCGCGTGCCTACTAGGCAACGTACCCTTGCAGGGAAGCCTCGTCGTCCTCCTGCTCCTGTCGCCGCTGCTGCTGCTGCCGCGCGCCGGTGAGGTAGTCGAGTGGGGCGCAGATGCGGGCGGGGAGCTGGGCCCTCCAGAAGTCGAGTGATGCGAACTGCGGCGGGTCGGCGGGGGCGACGATGCCGGTGGCCCAGCCGAGCAGGAGGCCGATGAGGGCCGCCGCCCAAAGCGGCCCCGTGAGCAGCGCCATCTCGCAGGCCGCGCCCCACGCCATCGGCTGCTCCAGCACCCTCGCCACCGCCGACACCACGTACCCCATTGGCGCCGCAGCCGGATGTGGGGGCGGAGGGGGGGCTCGCCTGGGACTGTACGAGGAGTCACGGCAGAGGGTGGCCGCGCTAACGGCGGATCCGGTCAGTGGAGAAGCTTGCTGGGTGGGGGCACGGGGAAGGCACGAGATCGAGCGGGGACGATGTCGGGCGCGCCCGTCAGCGGCAAGTCGTGGCCGCCCCCACCTCGATCTGGACTGATCTGTCATTGGGGGGAGGCGGCGCCCACTCCTGGATCCGGG
>NC_041393.1:29980064-29980918 GCF_002162155.2 Triticum dicoccoides
TAGTGTGGCGGCGGAAGAAGGTGATGCAGCGACGCGGGGTAGGATCCGGGGGCGGGATGGCGGCGCGTATCCAGTCTGGCAGCGGCTGTGGGGAGGGGGAGCGGTAGGTTGCAGGGGCTGCGGGGGGAAAGGTGGAGGTTGGGGAGGAGCGGGAGGGACGTGGGAGAGGTGGGGGTTGACCGGGAAGAAGGTGGGTTATGTGGGGAGGTTGGTTGATTTTTTTTGTGAGAGGAGTTCGGTCCGTGGTTTTTTGAGTGCTAAACTGTTAGCAGAATAAGCGATTCGGTGTGCAGAATAAGGTCTTAAGGGGTGTTATCCTAATAGACCCACCATATATATATACATATATAGTATACATGTTTCCCCCTCTTTGACATGTACTACATACTCTTACCGTGCATATACGTAACACAAACAAAAAAGGACCATTCTTGTTGGTCAAATTAACCTGTCTCTCGCTGTAGGTTCAACTGATCGACGACGACCTCGCGGGCCCATAGAGAGAGTCACACGCGCGCGAGTGAGTGTCATAGGACAACCACCGCGTGCATGTGCCCAATAGAGGTGTGTTGTGTGATGTTTGAATACCCAATGCACAAGTTTGACGTGGCACATTGCTTCGCAAACCGAAAATGCGCTACACAGAGGCTCACCATACGTAGCTTCCTCACTTCGAGCCGGTGGGAGGGACTCGTGTGTACGCATGTGCCCGAACTTTGATATGGAATCTCACCATGATCCACACCGTAACACACATGCCAAGATGAATCCACCTTTGGTCAAATGCCTCTTGTTGTCGGTGGAAACTGAAAACCTTTGCGGGCTAACGAATGGGCACGTCACTGATAACCGCA
>NC_041393.1:29981691-29984878 GCF_002162155.2 Triticum dicoccoides
TATAGACGGTCTATTCTGCTAATATTAGCAGAATAACTATTCTACACACCACTTCGGCACTACACGCTCAACAGAAGCGCACTGCATCATTTTGACGACGAGCACTGCAATAGAGACTAGTGAACTTCGTGTCGAAAAAAATTGCACGCGGTGTTTTTTCGGTACTGTTTTCGCTCTTTTTTTAACCGTTTATCGGAATGAGGCGTGTAATATACCATTGAAAAGCTATGGATTAGGCGCAACTTCGACATGTTGAACACTTTTTGAGATTCCACACGGTTTAAGAGCAGTTTTGAAAATAGTGCGGCGGATGACGAGTGGCAGCGAGCGTTTTTTCGCGTTTTTTCTAAATCGTTTGTCGGAATGAAGCAAATGATAGCCCGTTGGATAGATATCGTCGAGGCGCATATTTTTCATATATAAATCTTTCTCTAATTCGTTACGGTTTAAGAGCAGTTTCAAATTTACTAAATCGCGGAATTCTGTTTTTCAAGTTTTTTATAATTTTTGGTACTGTTTTCACTCCAGTTTTTTAACCGTTTGTCAAAACGAGACGTGTGATACGCCGTTGGAAAGCTACGAACGAGGCACAACTTTCATATGTTGAAATATTTTTGAGATTCCTTACAGTTTTTAGTTAATTTTGAAAATCATGCGTCTGACGATGAGAGACAGCGGCCGTTTTTCGTGAAATTTTTACAAACCGGTGGTCGAAACGATTCAAACGATACGCCGTTGGAAAGATATCGACGAGGCGCAACTTATTCATGTAGAACAAGCTCTCTAATTATTTACGGTTTAAGAGCAGTTTTATATTTACCGAAATGCGGACACTGTTTTTCGCGACACCCAAATCGACGTGAGTACTTCATCCGACTGAAAACCGCACTGCTTAAGACTGAAAATCGCACTGCATCAGACAGTTAAGTGAACTTTATTATTTGTTTTGTTGGACATAAATTTTTCTCAGACGAAGAAGTGAAGTGCGCTTCACATCAGACATTAGTGAACCACATCAAGCGAAAAATGGACCGAGACACAAATCTAAGTGTACCGTATGATTTTTCTTTTTCTTTTTCTAACTTGTTTCACAGTGTTAAGTGGATCATATTTTTCAATGTTAAGTGTGCTGCATCATACAGGAAAACGCACTGCAATGTCATCACAGAGGATTGCACGTGATTCTTTTTGTTTTTGTTTAAACCGAAAAGAAATGCATTGTACGGTGGAGCGAACCTCTAAAAAAGGGCATAGTATAGTGGAGCGAACCTCTCAACACAATAAAACTGAACCTCTCTGTGTTTATTTAAAAAAAACTAAACCTCTCCATGGACAAAAGTGAACCTCTCCACACACTAAACTAAACCTCTCTGTGGACAAAATTGAACCTCTCGACACATTTTTTTTGCATGTCCAATGTATTTTGAGGGGGAACTGAAACTTGGATACAACAGCAGTGCACTTCATTTTCATGCTATTTTGCATTGTACATGAACATAGCTCCCCGACCGGCTACCACGCAAAACACACACATACACACAAAACCATCATGAGCACATTGTACTGCAGTGGGGATGGCATCAACAACAACCAAACAAACTGTGTTGCAGGAACCTATCCGCGTTTCGCCGGTGGACTGCAGACCCAGGGGAATTGCACTATTACAACCAAGACAAATATGAAAAAGCAACAAATTTATGCCTGAAGTGGACGTCTTTCTAAGTTGTTCTTGTTTTCTGGTTTTACCAAGACAACCACATAGGATTCTACACTGAACCGCATATAAGCATATTTTTTTATAACAAACTTGGCCCTGCAATTCTTTTACACAGGTTGTATACACAATTCACATAAAAGTCAGCAACTTTTTTAACCCAGCTGGACTTCATCACTGGTTGAGCAGAACTGAGGCTGCACCTCGTCAGTGAAGCGCACAAGACGTCAACTTGCAAATCCAAAAGCCTACTGCAAGGCCACGCGCACCAAACTGCATCGCGTGCCCCGGCGCTCTGCATGAAGAAGAAAAGGGAGCTGCGCCCGTGGAGAAAAATGAAACTACACATAAATTTCATAGCCAACTGAACTGCACGAACAGCACGCGCCTGTTGCTTGAGCTGCATGCCCCCGTGGGCAGAACTGCACGCCGAATGCAGTCAGCGCAGGGGAGCCTCGTCGCGGGCTCCGATGGGGACGGGAGGGATGCAGGATCCAGTTCTGGTGGCTGATGGCGGCAGTTCCGGCCAAATCTCACGGATTCGACAAGGGGTGGAGATGCCCGGTGCTCCCATCTAGGAGAGGAAATAGGGGGGGAGGGGGCTGTGGGCCGGTGAGTCCGACGACATAGGAGGTCACAGTATCGACAGATCCGCCCATGATGGATGGAAGAGGAGGCCGCGGGAGCTGCTCCTTCCCGTCTCTGACACACAGGACCTTGCCGGCCCTGCCATCCGGCCACCACGCGTGGTAGGGCGCGGATCCGTAAGGGTGGAGGGGTCGGGCTGCTCCCGTGCTGTTGGTGGTGAAACGCGGTGGCCGCGACCCGGAGTGGCGGCACGCAGAGGAAGGAAGGGGCCATGGGGGATTCGTCAACGGAGGGAGTTGGATGGGTGCTTGGGAGGCACCGGCAGTGAAGGGTGGAGGGTAGGTGGAAGGAGGAAGAAGGTGGGAGGGAGGGGGTCGGCGATGGGAGGGAGGCGTTGATGGGAGATGCGGGGGCGCACGACGAGGGAAAGCAAGAGAGGAGGGAGCAGGGGAAGAAGGGAGAGGCGTGGGCAGAGGCTGGCTGTGGCGGCATCACCGTGGGAGCGCAGCGCACGGATCTGGCATCGTCGTGGGTCGTGGTGTGCGACGTGGGTGGCCGGATCTCGCAGCCGGAATGGGGGCAACCGGATGCGGGAGTTGGCGGGCGGCGGTGTAGGCAGAAGGTGGCCGGGCCAAGGCGGCGACATAGGTAGAGGGTGGACGGGCCGGGTCGGGGCAGGGAGGGGTTGGGGGCACCGCAGCAGAAGGGGGACAGAGGGCGGGGCGGCGCGACAGCGGCCTGGGGTGGGGATCCGGCTGTGGCGCTGGTGTAAGGTGGACTACACTGGGCCGTGCGGCCGCGCTGTAGAAGGTGGAGGGTAGGTGGTGGTTTGGTTCGGGGGAGGGAGCAAGTGGGTTTCGTGCAGGAGGTGGGTGTGTGGGTATG
>NC_041393.1:29985226-29986798 GCF_002162155.2 Triticum dicoccoides
GCCGGAATGGGGGCAACCGGATGCGGGAGTTGGCGGGCGGCGGTGTAGGCAGAAGGTGGCCGGGCCAAGGCGGCGACATAGGTAGAGGGTGGACGGGCCGGGTCGGGGCAGGGAGGGGTTGGGGGCACCGCAGCAGAAGGTGGACAGAGGGCGGGGCGGCGCGACAGCGGCCTGGGGTGGGGATCCGGCTGTGGCGCTGGTGTAAGGTGGACTACACTGGGCCGTGCGGCCGCGCTGTAGAAGGTGGAGGGTAGGTGGTGGTTTGGTTCGGGGGAGGGAGCAAGTGGGTTTCGTGCAGGAGGTGGGTGTGTGGGTATGGGGATGAGCCGAGGGAGGTGGGATTTTTGCTGCAGTTTACTTCGCGGCTGCGGGGCAGTACTCTGGTGTTAGCAGAATAATAAAGCGGTGTGCATAATAAGGGTCTTAAGGGGTGTTATCATAATAGACCCACCCTATATATACATATATATGACTCACAAAATGATCAATCCCACAAGGAGGCTCACGACTCATAGTGTACTGTCGGACCCCCCTCCACCCCCACACACAGACACATGCATCCCTCACCATCACCGCCACTTTGAGGCATCATGTCAAACTTTTTCTGCAGTGAACATGTGACCAAAGGAGTATCATGTTAAAATTGAAAAATAGAGATTATTCGACTGTTTTTATACACGGATTGATTTCCTAGGGATTTAATCTACAAAAATCAAATTTGAGCTACATGTTCACCAAAATGGATTGCAAAATCATATGTGTGTCCTTGGGTGCATGTTTCCCCGTGCAAGAGAATTCAAAACGTTGAGAATATTGATTTTAAAATTTAGTAAATCGAAAACTTAGTTGAAATTTATGAAATTTATCATGGTGTCATATGGACACTAGTAGACTGTGATATTGTATTTTTTCATCAAATTTGAGACAATTTTGATATAGTTTTCTAACAAAAGGGAGATTTTTAATAACTGGCAACCAATATCTCATACGGATTTTTTATTCGGACCATGTGCGTTAGACTGTGGCATGCTTCGGTTAAGCAGTAAAGCGGCAGAATTAGTCATCAAAAAACAAAATAATATGTGCCGCCACGCGCCCCATGTGTCGTGCGAGAAGGCGTGAGTTGACGGGACGCATGCGAGCAGTCCGCCGCGCTGGCATACCGGGAGGCATGCGTGCAGGTGTGTGAATTGACAGGAGGCATTTTCACTACATAGTGTCACTGGGAGGCGTGCGAGTAGTTGTGTGAAATGATGGTAGGAATGCTAGAAGTCCGCAGCGCAGGCTCGCTGGGAGGCAAATCATCCTTTGACCGCCACTCGCCTGCTCCCACTGGTCCGTATTAATGGCATGCCCGAGCTGCCTGCCATAATAGGCGGCCGCACCCCTGGTCCACAATGATCACCAACGTCTGGAGTGCATGAGGATCCCACCGAAGCACACCATCGGAGGGAGTGGCGACACCGGGGCTGGTGAAGCACCCGCACAACGTGTGAAGCTGGGCACAGAGGTTGCCGTCACCGCTGACGAGGTCTTGCGCGTGCAGCAGCATGACCTTGAATTCGTTGGCGC